>NW_024097696.1:55000-288389 GCF_016545835.1 Crotalus tigris
TCAATGCCAATGGTGTTCAAGTGGTGCTCCAATTGTTTTGTGATTGCACCCAAGGAGCCTATTACTATTGGTACTACCCTTGCTTGTTTTTGCCACAGTCTTTCTATTTCTATTTGTAGGTTTTTGTATTTTGTTATCTTCTCCAGTTCTTTCTCATCTCATTTCAACTGTGCCCACCCCATTGTCGGCAGTGGCAAAACCGTCTGATACATTGCATGACATCACATGATGTCACGAGTTTGATATGTCTGATATAGAAGGAAGCACCTGCCCTGAATAGTCATTTCAGTATTTACAGAGGTCCAACATTTCAGCTTTAATGTAGAAAATTCTGATGAATTTCAGATCAGGAGCCCATTATGACAGCTTTGAATCCTGCCATGTGCTATGGCTGACATAGAAACAGAATAACATTGTTGGAAGGGACTTTGCAGGTCTTCTAGTCCACCCCCCTGCTTAAGCAGGAGACCTGCTACTATTTCAGACAAGTGGCTTTTCTGTCTCTTCTTAAGTACTTCCAGTGATGAGGGACCCATGACTTCTATAGGCAAGCTGTTCCCCTGATTGTTTTCAATGTTAAGAAATATCTCCTTAGTTCTAGGTTGCTTCTCTCCTTGCTTAGTTTCCATTCCTTATTAAAAGAAGCTTTTTTCACATAGCAAGTGGAGTAATGCAACAAATGAAAAAACCAAAGAAAAAGGGCAGAGTCATACACAGAGATTATAAAAGCCCAGTCTAGCCAATACCAATGAAGAACAAAAATAACAGCTCTCCAAAGAAACCAGCATGGCTGCATAAACAACTCTCTGATAAAATGAAAGACAAAAAGGACAAGTATAAAAAGTGGAAAGAGGGGCACATAACTAAAGCAGAATATGAGCAAGTAGTCCAAGCCTGCAAAGATGAAGTGAGGAAAGCTAAGGCTCAAAATGAGGCTTGAGACAAAAAGTCAAAAATAAGAAAAAAAAAAGCTTTTTCAACATGTAAAACACAAGAAAATAGTTAAGGAAATGATTGGTCCATTAGTGGGAGAAAGTGGAAAGAAGATGACAAGCAACAGGGAGAAAGCAGAACTACTTAACTTGTATTTTGCATCTGTCTTTACACAAAGGGAAAAAACAGACCAACCTATCAAAAACGGTACCATAAAAAACAGATTAGAAACACACGTTAAGTTGTTGTTTTTGTTGTTGTTGTTGTTGTTATGGATCATCGCACAGTCAGCCAGATGTTCAGACTGGATTTGGCATTTTGTCTACCTATCGAGTCCTTACCCAGGACCTGGGATAGGCAGATGTGGATGTTTGATGGTATTACAGATATCGTCGCAGGATGGAAGCAGTTCCTAATAAGGCCGCCTTTTGCAATTGACTAATAGCGAATTTGTCAATGCCAATGGTGTTCAAGTGGTGCTCCAGTTGTTTTGGGATTGCACCCAAGGAGCCTATGACTATTGTACTACCCTTGCTTGCTTTTGCCACAGTCTTTCTATTTCTATTTGTAGGTCTTTGTATTTTGTTATCTTCTCCAGTTCTTTCTCTTCTATTCTGCTATCTCCAGGCACTGCCACATCCACTATCCAGACTTTTTTGTCTTTCTTATCGACAATTGTTAAGTCTGGGGTGTTATGTTGCAGGTGCTTGTCTGTTTGAATTCTGAAGTCCCAGAGCAGTTTAATTTTATCATTTTCTATGACTTTCTCTATTTTATGATCCCACCATTTCTTGCTTACAGGCAAATGATATTTTTTGCAGATCTTCCAATGCACCATTGTTGCTACTTTGTCATGCCGCTGCTTGTAATCAGTTTTTGCAATCTTCTTGCAACAGCTTACCAAGTGGTCCACTGTTTCTTCAGCTTCTTTGCATAGGCGGCACTTACTGTCTGTTGCTGTCTTCTCAATTTTGACTTTGTATGCATTTGTCCTTAAGGCTTGGTCTTGTGCAGCCAGAATTAGTCCCTCGGTCTCTTTCTTCAATTTTCCTGCTCTTAGCCATTGCCAGGTTTTATTATTATCTGCTTTCCCAGCTATTTTTTTCATGTATTGGCCATGTAGTGCTTTGTCTTCCCATGCCTCTATTCTGTTCTTCATTTGGTCTTTCTTGTAGGCCAGTTTGGTCTCTCCAGTAGTTAGTAAGCCTTCCTGATATACTAATTTCAGTGCATCTTCATCATTGTTCTTCAGATATTCTTCCAAAGCCATTTTTTCTTCTTCAACCATCTGATGTACTTGTAGCATTCCACGCCCACCTATTTGCCTTGGTAGATAAAGTCTATCAATGTCACTGCGTGGATGAAGGGCATGATTCATTGTCATTATTTTTCTGGTCTGCCTATCCATTGCTTTTAGTTCTGCTTGAGTCCAGTCCACTATTCCAGCTGTGTACCTAATGACTGGGATTGCCCAGGTGTTGATTGCCTTTATGGTATTTCCTCCATTGAGTTTGGACTTTAAGATCTTCTTCACTCTCTTGATGTATTCACCTCTAATCTTTTTCTTGACTTCAGTGTGCTTGATGTTGTCAGCTTGAAGGATACCCAAGTATTTGTAGTACTCTTCCTCATCCAGATTCTTAATGTTATTTTCGTGAGGCATCTTGATTCCTTCAGTTTTCATTATTTTTCCTTGTTTGATAGTGAGTGTGGCACATTTGTCCAAGCCAAACTCCATTACAATATCTTGGCTATATATACGGACAGTGTTGAGCAGCGATTCTATTTCAGATGATGTTTTTCCATACAGCTTCAGATCATCCATATAAAGGAGGTGGGATAGTCTGGCAGATGTTTTTGATGTTTGATAGCCATGTCCTGAGTTATTCAGTATTGTTGACAGAGGAAACAGTGCAATAACAAATAGTAATGATGATAATGAATCTCCTTGAAATATTCCTCTCTTGATATTAACCTCTCCCAGTCTCTCACCATTGATCTGCAACTGTGTCTTCCATTGTGCCATTGATTTTTCACAAATTTTCTGATGTTTCTACTGACTCCTGTTATTTCTAGGCACTTGATTATCCAGTCATGTGGCAGAGAGTCAAATGCCTTTTTGTAGTCAATCCATGCCACATTCAGGTTGGTCTTCCTTTTCTTGCAGTTTTCCAAGATCATTTTGTCTATTAGGAGTTGATTTTTTGTTCCTCTGCTATTGGGGCGGTTTCCTTTCTGCTCAGGTGGAAAGAGATTGTTTTCAACTAGATGCTGTTGTACTGCATCAGCTACCACACCAGTTAGTAATTTGAAAATTGTTGGTAAGCAGGTAATTGGCCTGTAGTTGCCTGGTGTTGCCCCTTTTGCTGGATTTTTCATTATTAGGTAGGTTTTCCCAGTTGTTAGCCACTTTTTAATTTCTCCTCCTTGTAGTATATTTTTGAACTGCTTGGCAATGAGTGGTTGTATAACAGTTAGATGTTTCAACCAAAATCCATGCAGTTCATCTTCACTTGGTGCTGACCAATTTTTGATTTTCCTTGCTCTTATTTCTACCATTTTTATTGTTATTACTAGTTCTTTCTTTTCAACTTCTGTTTTATTTGCATCCACCTCTTTTAACCAAGCCGCATCTTTGTTGTATTTCTTTGGGTTATCCCATATCTGCTTCCAGAACTGCACTGTTTCTTCCTTGTCAGGTACTGACTGATTCATTGCAGTTTCTTTATTGATGGATTTGTAGAAACATTTCTGATTGGATTGAAATTGGAGGTTCTGCCTATAGTTTGCAATTCGAGCTTCATATCTACTGATTTTCCTCGCTATAGCTGTTATTTGTTGCTTTATTATTTCCAGTGCTTCCTTGATCTTCCTTGTTTCTAAGTGGTATTTCTTGATTAGGTATTCTTTGGTCTTCTTGTTCTTCAGCTTCTTTTCTTTCATCTGTTCTAGCTTGCTTGCATGTGATCTTAACTTGCTGATCTTATTTTCTAGTCTAACCTTCCATTTTTCTGGTGCACTGTTTGTTTGTTTTTCTTCTTTGTTGATTTTGCATCCCAGGTATTCTGTTATAACTGCAGCTGTGCTGTACATTAGTTGGTTTGTTTCTTGCAATGAATTGGTGCTTATACTTGATATTGCAATATTTGCATCTTTTAATGCTTGTGCTAGCTGTTTCTTTGGAACAAGCTTCAATGCAGGTAGCCTTATTCTGTTGTTTTTGTGCTGTTCTAGATGCTCAGTTATTCTTTGTTTCAATTCTTTTATTTCTTTAGTTAGAGGGTTTTGTTCTTCCTGAGGAAGAGGTGCCTGGTTTCCAAATGAGAACAGTTGTATATCTCTGCTGGATTCCTTCACTGCCAACTCCCCCTGGTTTGCCTCTACATTCTGAATTACTTCTGGTAAGGCTTTGATTTCTTTGCCCTGGGTAAACCTTTGCAGTTCGTCCAATTCTGTTTCTGTGAATACTTTATTTCGTGTTATAAATCGGCGTTGATCTGCTAGTCTCTGTTCTGTTATTTCTGATTCTGGATGTTGTTCTTTCCAGAACTGGTGCATTCGTTTTAGATATCCTCTTCTTGTTGGACTTGATCTGTAGTAACAGATCATTATTTCTTTGTTTTCCATCCCTGTGTATCTGCGACGGGTAAACACCTTTTCTTCCAGTAGTTCTGCAGCTGCTGGCCCTGGTTGCTCAACCAAACAGTCCTGAGTCCTGTAACCCATTTTTCACCAGATATCCAGGAATTCCAATATCTAGTGCAGACCTTGTTAACCCGGGCGACGTCCGAGCCGGTATGGCATTCTGCAATTTACGTCTCACCATATTTTTTATGGGAGAGACACTCTTTGTCTGACTCCTCTGATGAGACCTGTCCAGTATGGTTGAACCTCTGGCATAGCTCTCATCTTCCTCAGAGTACACAAGCCCCACAACCACGTCAAGGTAGTGCCTCACTGGGGGTCATTATTATTATTATTATTATTATTATTATTATTATTATTATTATTATCATCGCACAGTCAGCCAGATGTTCAGACTGGATTTGGCATTTTGTCTACCTATCGAGTCCTTACCCAGGACCTGAGATAGGCAGATGTGGATGTTTGATGGTATTACAGATATCGTCGCAGGATGGAAGCAGTTCCTAGTAAGGCCGCCTTTTGCAATTGACTAATAGCGAATTTGTCAATGCCAATGGTGTTCAAGTGGTGCTCCAGTTGTTTTGGGATTGCACCCAAGGAGCCTATCACTATTGGTACTACCCTTGTTGCTTTTGCCACAGTCTTTCTATTTCTATTTGTAGGTCTTTGTATTTTGTTATCTTCTCCAGTTCTTTCTCTTCTATTCTGCTATCTCCAGGCACTGCCACGTCCACTATCCAGACTTTTTTGTCTTTCTTATCGACAATTGTTAAGTCTGGGGTGTTATGTTGCAGGTGCTTGTCTGTTTGAATTCTGAAGTCCCAGAGCAGTTTAATTTTATCATTTTCTATGACTTTCTCTATTTTATGATCCCACCATTTCTTGCTTACAGGCAAATGATATTTCTTGCAGATCTCCCAATGCATCATTGTTGCTACTTTGTCATGCCGTTGCTTGTAGTCTGTCTGTGCGATCTTCTTGCAGCAGATTACCAGGTGGTCCACTGTTTCTTCAGCTTCTTTGCATAGGTGGCACTTACTGTCTGTTGCTGTCTTCTCAATTTTGATTTTATATGCATTTGTCCTTAAGGCTTGGTCTTATGCAGCCAGAATTAGTCCCTCAGTCTCTTTCTTCAATTTTCCTGCTCTTAGCCATTGCCAGGTCTTTTTATTATCTGCTTTCCCCGCTATTTTTTTAATGTACTGGCCATGTAGTGCTTTGTCTTCCCATGCCTCTATTCTGTTCTTCATTTGGTCTTTCTTGTAGGCCAGTTTGGTCTCTCCAGTAGTCAGTAAACCTTCCTGATATACTAATTTCAGTGCATCTTCATCATTGTCCTTCAGATATTCTTCTAAAGCAATTTTTTCTTCTTCAACCATCTGATGTACTTGGAGCATTCTACGCCCACCTATTTGCCTTGGTAGATAAAGTTTGTCAGTGTCACTGCATGGATGAAGGGCATGATTCATTGTCATTATTTTTTTGGTCTTCCTATTCATTGCTTTTAGTTTTGCTTGAGTCCAGTCCACTATTCCAGCTGTGTATCTAATGACTGGAATTGCCCAGGTGTTGACTGCCTTTATGGTATTTCCTCCATTGAGTTTGGACTTTAAGATCTTCTTCACTCTCTTGATATATTCACCTCTAATCTTTTTCTTGACTTCAGTGTGTTTGATATTGTCAGCTTGAAGGATACCCAAGTATTTGTAGTAATCTTCCTCATCCAGACTCTTAATGTTATTTTCGTGGGGCATCTTGATTCCTTCAGTTTTCACTATTTTTCCTTGTTTGATAGTAAGTGTGGCATATTTGTCCAAGCCAAACTCCATTGCAATATCTTGGCTATATATACAGACAGTGTTGAGCAGCCATTCTATTTCAGATGATGTTTTTCCTTACAGCTTCAGATCATCCATGTAAAGGAGGTGGGATAGTCTGGCAGATGTTTTTGATGTTTGATAGCCATGTCCTGAGTTATTCAGTATTGTTGACAGAGGAAACAGTGCAATAACAAATAGTAATGATGATAATGAATCTCCTTGAAATATTCCTCTCTTGATATTAACCTCTCCCAGTTTCTCACCATTTATCTGCAGCTGTGTCTTCCATTGTGCCATTGATCTTTGCACAAATTTTCTGATGTTTCTACTGACTCCTGTTATTTCTAGGCACTTGATTATCCAGTCATGTGGCAGAGAGTCAAATGCCTTTTTGTAGTCAACCCATGAAACATTCAGGTTGGTCTTCCTTTTCTTGCAGTTTTCCAAGATAATTTTGTCTATTAGGAGTTGATCTTTTGTTCCTTTGCAGTTGGGGCGGTTTCCTTTCTGCTCAGGTGGAAAGAGATTGTTTTCAACTAGATGCTGTTGTACTGCATCAGCTACCACACCAGTTAGTAATTTGAAAGTTGTTGGTAAGCAGGTAATTGGCCTGTAGTTACCTGGTGTTGCCCCTTTTGCTGGATTTTTCATTATTAGGTAGGTTTTCCCAGTTGTTAGCCACTTTTCAATTTCTCCTCCTTGTAGTATATTGTTGAACTGCTTGGCAATGAGTGGGTGTATAACAGTTAGATGTTTCAACCAAAACCCATGCAGTTCATCTTCACCTGGTGCTGACCAATTTTTGATCTTCCTTGCTCTTTTTTCTACCATTTTTGTTGTTATTACTAGTTCTTTCATTTCAACTTCTGTTTTATTTACATCCACCTCTTTTAACCAAGCCGCATCCTTGTTGTATTTCTTTGGATTATCCCATATTTGCTTCCAGAACTGCATTGTTTCTTCCTTGTCAGGTACTGACTGATTCATTGCAGTTTCTCTATTGATGGATTGGTAGAAACGTTTCTGATTGGATTGAAATTGGAGGTTCTGCCTATAGTTTGCAATTCAAGCTTCATATCTACTGATTTTCCTGGCTATAGCTGTTGTTTGCTGCTTTATTATTTCCAGTGCTTCCTTCCATTTTTGTGGTGCACTATTTGTTAGTTTTTCTTCTTTGTTGATTTTGCATCCAGGTATTCAGTTATAACTGCAGCTGTGCTGTACATTAGTTGGTTTGTTTCTTGCAGTGAATTGGTGCTTATACTTGCTATTGCAGTATTTGCATCTTTTAATGCTTGTGCTAGCTGTTTCTTTGGAACAAGCTTCAATGCAGGCAGCCTTATTCTGTTGTTTTTGTGCTGTTCTAGATGCTCAGTTATTATTGTTGTTGTTGTTGTTGTTGATGTTGTTATGCAGGATACTAAGCCATAGAATCTTAATACAAGGTAAAAACAAATTGAGTGTATTATTACGAGTTGGATTTGCGGCACCTTCTGAGCAAAACTGAGATTTTTCTGCACAGATGCCCACTAAGATTTCAACTCACTTCCTGAAATGTGTTGCACAGACATAATTAGATTGTTATCTTACTTTGGGCTGACACTTCCTCTTTGGAATGGTCACCTTTTTAAACTTGGGCAAATGTTGAAGGCCATTCAGGACTTTATAAAAGTCTTTATCTATGGAACGTATGGACCTTTGGTTTGGCTTCCTTCTCTTTCCCCCCTCTACCCTCTTTCAATAAAATATAGTTCTTAACTGTTTTTAATAATAGCTGTTTTAATATGCTTTGAGATGGAGGCTAAAACATATAAGGAACGGTTGCTAGAATTGGGTATGTCTAGTTTAATGAAAGAAGGACAAGGGGGGACATAATAGCAGTATTCCAATATCTCAGGGGCTGCCCCAAAGAAGAGGGAGTCAAGCTATTCTCCAAAGCGCCTGAAGGCAGGACAAGAAGCAATGGATGGAAACTAACCAAGGAGAGAAGCAACCTAGAACTAAGGAGAAACTTCCTGACAGTGAGAACAATTAACCAGTGGAACTACCTGCCTCTAGAAGCAGTAAATGCTCCAACACTGGAAGTTTTTAAGAAGAGACTGGACAGCCATTTGTCCGAAATGGTGTAGGGTTTCCTGCCTGAGCAGGGGGTTGGACTAGATGACCTCCAAGGTACGTTCCAACTTTACTATTATTATTATTATTATTATGGATTGGTATGGGAGTATGCAGACATTTAATCAGTTTCTGAAGAAATTCATATGGGGAACTTCCTCCCCAAGTATTTCTGGATGAGTAAAGAGCAACAGCAATTACCTGCCATGACTGGACATTTGAGATCTTCTTTCCAAGCCTCATCATGGTTGGTTGAGCTCTGGATCTATACATTGCATGTAAAGCATTTGCCAGAGCAAAAATGGCATTGTAGATATTGTAACTTTCACCTGTCATGCTTCTTTCAAAAGTGTAATTTGGCACATTCTGCATTTTCTCATTTCCTATACATGGCTTTTCTCCCTTTGGGGGGCTCTTCCCTGGTTTGTAAACCTTGCAGTCAAAGACTATTTCCCACCATGGAGGAAGAAAGACATCTCCATGGGGGTTTAAGGGGTCTAAAGACAGGAGGAAATGGCTGAATTCTGAGACATCCCCAGAGTGGTCCCTAAAATGCAAAGCTCCATGGAAAGGCTTTATCAATTGCAATGTGTTTTGAGATTTCTCCATACTAAGTTTCCAATGAGAAGTTAAGATCCAAACTTTCCAAAAAGATGTCTTTCTGGAGTTTTCATAAATAATCACAGTCAATTGTACACTGCTAGTAACAGCATAGTCTCCAAGCAGAATAAGCACTTCTGCTTTAAGCCAGGTAAGGGCATTGAGAAGAAACTTTTCCATCCTAATTTGAGTATCATCTAATTTCAACTTTTCAGTGAAGGCCAGGCAGATCTCCTTCTCCTTGAGCATTGGCGTCAGAATTGAAATGAAATGTTCTCCATTGTCATCTTCAGGGGCCAGAAGCCCAACCCAGTTCCACTGGAAATACAGGAGCAGCTGGACTAAACTCACATATTGATGCAGTTCCTTGGGATTGATCCAGAAGAAGAAAGGATAAACTGTTCTCTTTCCTTGAGAGAACTCAAAGCCAACACCAAGCTGGAGAAAGTAAGATTCTTTTTTTAAAGACAAAGTAATGGTTGATGTTGACTTCAGGAGTCACCATTGTGTGGTTTATGGCCCAGCGGTCAGCCTGACACACTCTGAATGGCCATCAACCTGATACAGAGAATAAATGACACTAAAAGGATGGTTACCCTTTTATCAAATATAAACTAAGAGTCACAAGCTCATGATATGCCCCCCCTCCCAAAAAAACCCTACTTTTGGTTTCATCTTTGGCTTCTGCATATGCTTCTGATCTTTGTCTACTCCATACTGTAATCAATAGAGCTCTCTTACCTGTGGGACCTTAAAAATGCTGAAAATCGAGGCCATCTGCCTTGAGGACTTGGCATTGAGACCACCAATGATGGATAGCAGAGTGTCCTGCTGATCACATTTGTAACCTGGAACCACTCGGCCTTGTGAGGAGAGCATGGAGAGGCTGTTTGAGGAAATAACTATCTCAGTCTGGAAATGGCTATAGATGTGGAAGCCAAGTGTTATGTTGGGGAGCAGAAGAAAATCCTTATTGACCTTGGAGACAGCAAATATCAACGCAAGGAACTGCTGGTAGTTACTGGGTATAAGTCTGTAGTGAGAAAAACATTGGGGAACATTAAAGGAAAGCTTGTATGTGCTGGTAGAATTTGCTTCATGGTTTTTTTGGGGGGGGGAATTTGGGGACAACAACGTCCAAAGTTCATTGAGTTTGGGTTCTTTTTCAAAAGGTTTCCCTTGGCTAAACTTGGATGACTTTGTAAGAAAGGGGAAAAGCCTTCTGTCCATATCATGGACAGTTTTATAGCCCTCTATCATCCCTCCCTTCTTCACTTTGCTCCAGTGGTTGCGATGCTTCCCAACTGCTCCTCTTTCACACTAATAATTTAGGGTCCCTCTTAGAGAAGCTTCTTCAGGTGGGGTAAACATTGCTGAGCACAGGACTACAGCAGGGGTCACCTCATAGATTTACTGAAGGCTGTTATACATGAGCAAAGCTGAGAGGGATTTTTATAACAAATGAACACTGTGAGAGGCTCAAGCTTTTATTTGCGTTTTCGAACCACAAGTTACTCTCCAAATTAATATTATCATTCAACTTCTTCACTGGGCCAGCACAGCTTCCCTCTTCATTTTGGTTGTTTATCATCTTCTTGATGAAGAGAACGAGAATATTAAAAGCCCATTTTAACAGCTTGAGAGAAAAGCCCAAACTGTGCAATATACTAGGACAGTGTAAAATACTAAAAGAAGTATATAATAATAATAATAACAACAATAACACAACAACAACAACAACAATAATAATAATAAAGTTGGAAGGGACCTTGGAGGTCATCTAGTCTAACCCTCTGCTCAGGCAGGAAACCCTATACCATTTCAGACAAATGGCTGTCCAGTCTCTTCTTAAAAACCTCCAGTGTTGGAGCATTCACCACTTCTGGAGGCAGGTCGTTCCATTGGTTAATTGTTTTAACTGTTAGGAAGTTTCTCCTTAGTTCCAGGTTGCTTCTCTCCTTGATTAGTTTCCATCCGTTGCTTCTTGTCCTGCCTTCAAGTGTCTTGGAAAATAGCTTGACTCCCTCTTCTTTGGGGCAGCCCCTTAGATATTGGAACACTGCTATCACGTCCCCCCTTGTCCTTCTCTTCATTTCTGAAAGGGGTCCCTGAATTTAAAGCAAAGAGAACAATTATCTGCATGTTTCCCCTCCAGTTGAAACTTACGCTTTCTGTACAGGTAACTCCAATGGGTCTTTTGTAAAGTCTGGGATAGCAGGCATAAAAACATTTCCCAAGGGCAAATTCCCACCAATAATGAGATCACCAGGCCTATAGTAGCTTTCCATTGATCGGAAATAAGCACTCCACGCATCCATTGTTTGGAGTCTCTTCACAGAAGTTGGAGACTGGAGCAAGAAGAGCATCAGCATCAGCAGTAACATGACTCCTGCCCAGTCATTCTTGTTTCCTAGAACAGAAATCAAGGTTTGTGCAGAAACTGAAACGCAGGTAGCTCTCTAAATCTCACCAAATCTTTAGCAGACTGAACAACACCCTTGCCATCCAGATGGCCCCGGGGCAAATTTATATCTATAGGACTTTCTCTTACCTATGTTTGGGCTGCCACAAAAGAAACAACAAAGGCATGTGAGGCTTTTCAAACCCAGTAGTTAGCCCTGCTAAGGTGACATGTCCTGCCCTCATCTGGAGAATTCAGAGATATTTTTTACAGCAGGTTTCATCTTTGAAGATATTTGAGTCAAGAAATCCACAGGGGATACATTAAGTATTATGCTGTCTGGATAATTGCAAGGAACAGTCATTGCCCTACCCACTGAGCAACAGCTTCTCTTCATACAATAGAATGGAAAACATGTTTGTGTCTCTTGTAATGCACACAGCAGGAAGAATTGAGAGTCATGGTGTCAGAATTGCCATCCTGAGCTTCAGGCTCACTTGGCTTGCTGCCAGCCCCCTATAGACTATGGTGGAGGGAGCTGCTGGGAGGGGAAAAGAGAAACCATGCATTGGGCCTTCCTTAGATATCAGTTCACTATTCCAACTTGGTCAATTAGAAAAGAAAGACTCTCAAATCCATTGTTAGCAAAAGTACCCTTTATTGAAGCCAAGTGTTTACAGAGATGCAAAGCTGGATCTGAGATTTCTGCACACAAAGCAGAAATTAACCCTAACCCTAACCTTAACCCTTCCCCCTTGGTTATCTCTAAATGTCCAATTTTTTCTATTCAAACCAATTGCTTCAGTAACAGTCCCTGTCTTTGCAAGTTAGATGGTGCTGCATTCCATAGTGCAGTGGTTCTCTTTTTAATGCCGCGACCCCCAACTGGTCATAAGTCGAGGACTACTCAACTGATGCAGCACCGTTTGCAGAATGGAACTTTTGGCAGGCTCAGCAGGGCAGAGACAGCCTGGACAATTCCTATTGGCTTTCGAAAGGGAATAGCACAGCTAAGGAAAAGGGGAAAAAAATGGCCTTGAAACCAGACTGGAACCAGCTGGGAAGAAATGTCTGCTTCTTCTCTAAAGACAATCCCCCTCCCTAATTCCCAAGTGGTTACAGCAAAAGTGGAAGCATGCAAAGAATGCCAGCAACATTCTTCCCCCACTTTAAACCAAATGGCAGGACACCAGCATGGTGGACCTGACAAGGTGTGACATTAAAGCCATAACTGCAGTTATCAGTCCACCTGGAGAAAATAGCTACTGTGGGGACTGTGTAAGCTATGTCCAATCTCAAAGAGGAAAAAAGACGAGATAGAGAATTAGAAAGAAGCTGCCTCCAGACCAGGAAGCAGAGGAGAGAACCCCGAGGTAGAAGATGAAACTGAAGAACCAGGAATCCAGCAAGAAACGCTGGAGCAGCAAACTCAACCTCAGCACCCAGCCTAAAACTTCAGGAGGGAAGTTGGGGGACAGACTGCATGAGTCACAATGGGAGGGGACAGACCCCACCTAAGGTGGCAAGATATCCCACGATAGAAAAAAATCTCCTTGTAGACCAGTGGTGGCGAACCTATGGCATGAGTGCCAGAGGCGGCTCTCGGAGCCCTCTCTGTGGGAACACATGCCGCTGCCCTAGCCATGCCTCTGTCTGCAACCCCCTCCTCACCAGCAGCCTCGCTGCAGAAGAATCGCCCCTGAGCGTGGCCCACGCGGAGCAGCGCAGCCAAGAACATGGCAGCCAGGCAGCATAGACAAGACTCTGCCCTCACGCCCCAAAGCACACAGTCGATGCTGCGGGGCGTGGGCAGAGGACGTGGATGCCATGGTGCTGCTGGGCTGTCTGGGCATTCTGCAGCGGGTCCTGGAGGCAGTGAGTAGTCCTGTGGGCAGGCAGGGTGGGGTGGAGCGGGGTCGGGACAGAGAATGGAGCAGGGAAGGGGAAAGTTTTTGGGCACTCTGAAAGGTTTGCCATCACTGTTATAGACCTTGCCCATTGAAACTCTCACCAAGAGGGCCTGCTGGATTCAGTGGGATGGGCTATTATCATTGGGGTGAGATGGTTCCTCAAGTAGAATCATAAGGCTGGAGGACACTTGGAGGTGTTCTAATCCTACCCCTTGTCCACGGCAGAAGTCCTTACACCATTCTGAACCAATGGCTGTTCAATCTCTTCTTAAAAACCTCCAGTGATGGAGCACCCAGAACTGCTGGAGGAAAACTGTTCTATTTGATTACTTATTCTCTCTATCAGGAAGTTACTCCTCCATTCTAGGTTGGGTCTCTCATTGATAAATTTCCAACCATTACTTTTTGTCCTCTCAAGTGCTTTGGAAATAAATTGACCCCTTCCTCCCTGTGACAACCCCTCAAATTTTGGAAGATTGCTATCTATGCACCTTTGTCGTATGACCATGCTGGCTACATTACCATGGAAATTGTCTCCAGACAACACTGGTTCCCTTGACCAAGAAACAGAGGTGAACACCGTGCACAAAAGCCAGGCACAACTGAAAGGGAAACCTTTACCGTTTTGCTATCATCTCAACCCTAATCCTTCCCTTTCTTACTATAGACATGCCTAATTCCCCTAACCCAGTGGTGGCGAACCTATGGCACGGATGCCAGAGGCGGCACTCAGAGCCCTCTCTGTGGGCACACGCGTCGTTGCCCCAGTCCTAGGGCTTCGGCTGGGTTTTATAAAACCTTTTCGCTTTAGGCCTCCGCTACCATGTGCAAAAAAAGGAGAAAAAGTTTAATCATTCAGTCAATTTCAACTTCTCGCGGGAAAAAAAAGAACTTGCAAAGTTGGAATTGATTGATTGAACTTTTTAGTCCCACCCAGTCTGCCGTTACCACCGCAGCCACGCCCACACAATTGGCCATGCCCACACAATTGGCCACACCCAGCTAATGGACCACACCCACCCAGCACTTGACGATGCATAAGTGGGTGTTGGGTTGCAGTTTGGGCACTCAGTCTTCTAAAAGGTTAGTCATTACTGGTCTAGTACCATCCATATGCTGATGATATTCAATTATATAATCATTGAATGACTAAGCAAGGCTGTCATAGCTTTGCTCTAGTGCATGAAAGCTGTAGGGTGCATAGGATCAGTCTGAATCCAAGCAAAACCAAGCACTTGTGGATGATTGGTCCTCCCAGAATTGGAACTTTTCATATTTGATTCTGCTGACATTAGAGCATCATGCTTAGGACCGCTGTGTAATCTGGGGGTCTCCCTGGACTCCCAATTCCTGTTCAAGGACCGGTATGGTAGCTATGGCCAAAAAAGTCTTTGTAAAGGTTCTGTCAGATGTGAAAGATCTGGAACACACCTGAAGTACTAATAAAATTGATGTATTAACCTCCCTAGTCAAGAAACAATTGCTGGATCACAGAATACTGGACAATCTTGGTGGACCCTGGATGAAGCAAAGCATCTAGACCCTTTCAGTGAGGATTCAGGCTTGGGTATGGGATGGAAATGGCATTAGGGTGATATAAAGATTCCTGCCGTGGGGGTGGGGGTTGGCCTAGAAGACCTCCAAGGTCCCTTCCAACCCTCTGATTATATGATTCTATCTAAGGAACGGTCTCACCTCAATGATATTAGTTCACCCCAGTTGATCTACCAGAAGGGGCATCAGGTCCTCTTGGTCAGAATTTTGACTAACCGAGTTTAGAAGGAGAACCTTTCCTGCCCTGGAATATCTTTCCACCTGAGGTGAGGTCTGTCTCAGCCGGGTGTTCTGATGGACGTGCTCTATGCTGGAAGTGGCTGGTGGATTAACAAAGAAGAAGGTGCTATTGTATCAATTTTGCTCCTTGCTCCTGTCTCACTATGTAATGTTTTAATACTTTTAAATATATGATTCTAATTGTAGCCACCCAATTGCTTCGTAGAGTGAGGTAGCGGCGTATAAATTTAATAAATAAATCAATACAATTTTTGCTATGACATCTATATATTTATAGAGTCCTTGGTGTTCTGTGAGCTTGGTTGTTTGCTTGTAGAAAGTTCAAATGCTAGTGAGTGTGGGGATTGCTCTGTTCATATCCATTAGCTTAGTGTTGGTGGAGGTATGGCTTTCTCCTTGATAGTTCCTTGATTAGGATATTGTTTTCTGCTTGTTTGTCTGGTGTGAATCCATGCTTATCTGGGTGTTGGCTGCTGTAGAGGATGTCAGGTCCCCAGACCCTTATTCTTTACCTTGCATATATACTCTACTTTGGGGGCCTGCCATTCTGTTGGGGGAGGGGGAAGTTTGCATTAGCTTGGGATAGCTTTTGCTTTCTACTCTCTCTTGCTGTCTCCATCTCCTTAAGAAAGGAAAATTGCTCCTTTATCAGGGAGACAATTACAGAGAAACGAAACTAGAGAAGACCTTGAGATGCATGCCAAGTGTGCCAGTTACCCGCTCTTCAGACCACCTGTGGATTGGCTGGATTTCAAATGGACATTATGACTTTGGTGAGAGGAGAAATATTGCTTGCTTAACGATACCATTTTGGCAGGCTTTTCCCCCGATCTTGCCTTGACTTTTCTACTGTCACTGACCCTAATCAAAGTATCCTTTTGAGGCAATGCCTGTTTCAAGAGTTCTCCTTTCTTGGGTGGTTAGCTGAAGTGGGTCCTTACATAAGGCAAGATCTGCATAGTACTCAACCCGGAGAAGCTGCTGCCCTTCAGGGGGAGTCGCAAACAAAATCTACATGGAGGAATTCCAGGCGGAGAAATGAAGATCTCCTCTGCCTGAAAGCAGATGAAAGCCTCTCCAGGGACCTGGAGGAAGCTGTACCTTCTGGTGATGAAGACTGAGCCAGATGGTCACTTGGGATGAGTACAAAGGAAGGATGGGAGGAAATCGCCCCCCCCCCCAAAGTTACCCTGACCCAAGGAGGAGGAAAAAAGAAAGCAAAGAAAAAGAATCCAGAGCCTGCCCCTCCTGATAAAGATGGAGAGAAAGAGGAGCTGAAAGGGGGAGGGAATGAAAGCTGTGATGGACTACGTGAAAAAGATCCTTGATGAATTTAAGATGCAGCCGAAAGAAAGCCGTGAGTCGGAAGGAGAGTTGGAGGAGGAATTGGAGGTGGATGAACCAGAGGTTCCCGAGACAGCAGTGGCTGGAGCCCAAGAGGCAGCACAGCGGCAGGGCCATCCATCTCAAGGAGCCAGAGGCAGAGACCTCAGCTGGCCAAGGTGAAATTGATCCCAATCAGGGTGACGTTTGATGGAGACTCAAAATGACTGGGTTATTTCCTGGCACAAGTATTCACCTACATGCAAATCTATGGGAAATCATTGCCTACTGATGTTGAGAAAGTTCAAGTGGTCATAATAATAATAATAATAATAATAATAATAATAATAATAATAATAATAATAATAAAGTTGGAAGGGACCTTGGAGGTCATCTAGTCCAACCCCTATCTTAACTTGTGTTTCTGTTTTGTTTTTTATGGCACTATTTTTGATAGGTTGGTCTGTTTTTTCCCTTTGTGTAAAGACAGATGCAAAACACGAGTTAAATAGTTCTGCTTTCTCCCTGTTGCTTGTCACCTTCTTGCCACTTCCACCCACTAATGGACCAATCGTTTCCTTCACTTTTTTCTTGTTTTTTACATGTTGAAAGAAGCTTTTTTTGTTATTTTTGACTTTGGTCGCAAGCCTTAGTTCATTTTGAGCCTTGGCTTTCTTCACTTCATCTTTGCAGGCTCGGGCTATTTGCTGATATTCTGACTTAGTTATGTTCCCCTCTTTCCACTTTCTATACTTGTCCTTTTTATCTTTCAATTTGTCAGAGAGTTCTTTATGCAGCCATGCTGGTTTCTTTTGAGAGCTGTTGTTTTTCCTCTTTGTTGGTATTGTGCTAGACTGTGCTTTTATTATCTCATTTTTCAAAATTTCCCAAGCTTCTTGAGTTGTTTTCCCCTTGAGGATTCTCATCCATGGAATCCTTCCCAAGCCCTCTCTAAGTTTATTGAAATTAGCTCTCTTGAAGTCCAAGACTCTAGTTTGACTGTGTTCTATTGGTTGTGCTTCTATAATGTTGAATTCTAATATTGCATGATCACTTCCTCCCAGGGTTCCTATGGCTTCAACACCGTCTATCATTTCATCTCTGTTAGTGAGAATTAGATCCAAGATGGCTAATCCCCTAGTTCCCTTCTCTACTTTTTGGGAGACAAAGTTGTCTGCTAGGTTTGCCAGGAACCTGTTTGATCTTCCACTTGGTGCGGAGTTTGTCTCCCAGTTGATGTCAGGGTAGTTAAAGTCCCCCATTACTATTGTGATGTGCTTCCTACATACCTTAGTTAGCTGACTGGCAAAAAGTTCATCTATTTCCTCTGTTTGGTTGGGTGGTCTGTAGTATACACCTATGGCAATGTCATTTTCCCCCCCTTTTATATTGACCCAAATGCATTCAAGACAGTTTTTATCATTGTTGTACTATATTTCTGTGGAGATGTAGTTATTTCTTATATAGAGAGCAACTCCACCTCCTCTTTTATTTGGTCTGTTTCTTTTAAATAATTTAAATCCCTCTAGCTGTGTGTTCCATGTGTGAGTTTCATCCCACCAGGTTTCCGTAATGGCAACAATATCGTGTCTGCCCTCATTAACCCGAATTTCTAGTTCACCCTGTTTGCTGTTCATACTCTGTGCATTGGTGTATAAACATTTGAGTCCTTTGTGGGTGGCCCTGTGTTTCCTTTCTACATAACCTGTGTGGTGCCTGAGTTCCCCTATTGTCTTACCACCTATTTGGTTAGTGCACTTTATGTGGCACTCGCTATTAGAGGCTTCATTTTGATTGATAGCAAGGTTGGTATTCTTGTCCACACACACATCTATGCTACATGCACTGATAGCCCTATAGTTTTTAAATTGCCGGGGACAGGGTTGTTCCGTATCAATTAACTCCCTGTCCCCGCTGTTTAGTTTAAATTTCCCTCCAGAAAATCTGTGAATTTATAGCCGAGTAACTCAGTCCCTTTTTTTGATGGATGCAAACCATCTCTTTTGTACATCTTTTGATTGGACCAGCTACTGACATCGTGACTAATATATCCAAAGCCTTCCCCTTTACACCACTCATTCTGGCATTAGAAGGGAGAGCAGCTGACTGGATGGTAACCCTGTATAATTGCAATGCAATTATACAATGCAAGTTGAGAAATTTTAATGTTTTATGGCCATCCTCTGCAGATGCTTTGAAGACCAGCTGGCTGACAAGAAAGCACGGGAGCTTATCAAAACGGTGAAGCAATGAGTATACCGAGGAGTTCACAGAATTGGACAGCCACCTGCACTGGCCAGACAACATCTAGGTAAGCTGTTTCCAGGATGGACTCAACAAACAGCTGTACAATGCCTGCGTAGCCTGCGGAGCCCTAGGGTGGCTATACGACTGGTGCCTGCTGGCTGAGGAAGTGGAGATTGATCAATGAAAGCATCAGCACTACCCAGTGAGATCAATCTTCAAGCCACAGACCAAGAAGTGGGGGGAGACCACCTGATCTTCACCTGCCCTGCCTTGCAGCACCGCCTGCTTCAAGTGTGGCAAGGAGGGACATGGAGCCATGGATTGCTGCAGCAAAACACCTGCCAAGAGAGGGGATCATCTGCTGGTTGGGAAACCTCCGAGAACCCCATCACATCCAAGGGAGACTGCTATGAGGTCCGAAGAAACCAAAGAGCTCCGATGGGATCACAGTCGGGAAGGTCGAGCCCCGGGTCCATGCCACAATGATCCAGGAACAGCAGAAGATGACTACAAGGACAACCCTTTGCTGAGTGCATCCATAGACCCCATTACAGTGCCTCTAAAACTGTTCATACAAGGCCCAGAGCTAGTGGGGAAAATGGGAATTCCTCTTAGGAGATTAAAAACCCCAATCACTTTTTGCCAGCTGGATGGTTTAGTTGCGGGGGGGGGAGGGCTGCCAGTTTTGTTTCCAGACCATTACACATCAAGCTAGGTGGCCACACAGAGGCTTTAGTATTTATTGTGGCTCTGGGCATGAAGTGGCCGTTAGTTTTGGGGCTGGCTTGGCTAAAGAAATAGAACCCCATGATCAACTGGAGGGAAGGGCAACTGAGATTCCCGCAGGGGGAAGCCCTGCCAGTCACTAAAAAAAGCGGCGGGATGTGTGGATTACATCATGATTTTGCCTCCACCCTCAGTGAGTCAGACTTGCAAAGTTTTCTAATGGAATACAGAGCTTTGCCTGAAGCATTCAGTGAGCAGAGGGTGGATGAACTCCCCACTCACCGACTCACAGACTGCGCTATTGAAATGTTCCAGGGGTAAAATTACCAAAGCCAAAAATGTATTCGAGGACTCCCAGAGAGCTAACCGAACTGGAAAAGTTTATCAAAAAGAACTTAGTGCAGGGTTTTATCAAGCTGACCAGACCTTGGGTGACAGCCCCTGTTCTATTCAGAGAAAAGAAATATGGTTCTCTTCGTCTCTGCATTGATTCTAGGGCCCTGAATGCTGTGTGCATGGAAAACATGTTTTCATTACCTTTAATAAAAGACATGCTAGCGCACCTATCGAAAGGATTTTTTTTCAAAACTGGATTTGAGAGAGGCTTATTACTGCATAAGAATAAAGAAAGTTGATGAGTGGAAAACTGATTTCAGTTGCCCATTGGGTTTCTACCAGTTCTTCTATTTGGATTACAAGGGGCCCCTGCAGTTTTCATGAAGCTGATCAATGAAATTCTCTGTGATAATCTGTATAAAAGGGTTTTGGTTCATCTGGACGATGTTCTTATTTATACTGAGACCAAAGACAAACATAAATAAGGCCAATACTGCATCAGTTAGAAATTCTTGTTTCTTACTATATTTTCTCTACAATTCAGATCGGGCCTCAGTAGAATAATGTAGCATTTGGGAAAAAAGATACATGCCAAGAGAGCAGCTCCAGAGGCCAAAATGGAGAAAATCTCCACGGCTACCATGGACTTCCCTTTGGTTCTCAGATAGGTAGGGAGGAAAGTAATCCAAACACAGCAAAAAACCAGCATGCTAAAGGTAATGAACTTGGCTTCATTAAAGCTATCAGGCAATTTCCTAGCTGGAAATGCCACAGTGAAACTGATGAGACCCAAAAAACCTAGATAGGCAAGGACAATGTAAAACATTAAGGGTGAGCCTTCGTTGCATTCTAAAATGATCTCTCCAAACAAGGAGTGGAAGTCCAAGTTGGGAAACGGGGCAGAGGTTCCCAGCCAGGTTGCACAAAGAAACGCTTGGACCAGGGGACAGGCTATGACAATGGAGTAGGTCAGTGGTTTTCCTAAGAGTTTCCTTGATCTGTTCCCTGGCTTGGTGGCCATGAAGGCCAGAACCACCATGACAGTTTTGGCTAACACAGAGGAAACTGCAAGGGAAAAGAGAATGGCAAAGGCAGATTGTTGGAAGAGACAGGAGATCTTCCCAGGTTGACCAATGAAGAGGAAAGAGCAGAGGAAGCAGAGCAGGAGGGAGACCAGGAGGATGTAGGTGAGATCTCGGTTGTTGGCCTTGACGATTGGTGTATCATGATGTTTATAGAAAATAATCAAGACTGCATATGTTATCATAGAGAGAAAAAGAGCAAGAAAAACTAAAATGTATCCCAGGGTCTCTTGATAAGTGAGGAAGTGGAGCTTCTTGGCAATGCATTGGTCCTTCTCCTTGTCTGGATATTGATCTTCTGGGCAGGGTTCACAGTGAGCTGCATCTGAAATCAAGAGTCTTTGTCTTAGGATTTCTTGAGCAACTACCATGTGCATTATCCCTCCCACAAAGATGATATGCCTTTTTGCTATGGCCAACCAATAAAGGGAGTGATGAAAGGAACCACTGCGTAATTTATGGTGCATCAAAAAGAGCAAATCACCCTTCATTTATGATGATCCTAAGAACAGATCAGCCAGAGAAAAGTCCCAGCTATCCATTCACTATGCACTTCCATGAATAATGTGGCTTTCAGTTTGAAATTGCTGCCTCCCCCCCCCATTTTATAATGGAACACGTAGAACACTGATAGATCTATTACCTAGGAATGCTGCTGTCTTGATTGTGTGTACATTATGCCTGTCTCAACCTCTCTGCTTTGTACTTCAAATCTGTTCATTCAGACCTTTTTTTGTTTCCTCCTACTCTATGAAAGAGACATAGATAGATGGATCTTCTCTTTCTCTGGCAGGTCTATTTCTTTGATAGTGCTGATAGAAGAAGCACCCAACAAATGATAAAAATTAAAGCTTGGACTACAAACCCCACTTATCCAGAAAAAGATTGGACATTGTTTTTCCCAATTAAATGTGAAAGTAGGAGTGGAAATGCAAGTTGGAGATTCATAAACTGCACTTCAAAACTATCTTGCGTGGAATTGCTGAGGATCAGAAAAGGTGACCTCTGTGGCCAGGACAGTTTAGATCTGTAAAGTGAAGGGTTCTGCTGAAAAGTATGAGTGCATGTCAATCTTATCGAAAATGACCACAATAGCAAAACAAAGTGATCTATTGACTATCTTCCTTGATCCTAGAAGATTTACATTTAATGTCTGGTCTACCTGTCTGATTAGAAATGGTCCCTGCTGAACAAGCGTCACACTGATAGCAGCAAACTGGCTCGCCCTCTGGAACTCTTCTCCTCTCTCCTGCCTGGCACCTCTTTGTGCCGCACCTGGCAAAGGGGATTGTCTAAAAGATAAATACTTGAAATTACTTAAGCAATCAACCTGCTGCATTCATTCTTTTTGCCATTCCTATTTCTCTCCCTTATTTCTACTTCTATGTTCAGATTCTTTTCTAAAGAAATAGTTTGCCACCATCTAAAAGAAATCAGGAACACTCCTGAGGGATTAGGCCCACTGGCATTCCTGACACATCAATAGATGTGGGAGATTGGAACTGGGATCTTGACATGCAGAGGAAGGCTTGTGACTAAACTATAGCATTTCTGAAAGAAAGAATCATGAGGATATAACTCAGTGGCAATGGTCTGTGGAAATCACTGTTGCTTGCTATGATTGCATCCGGGATTTCAAGCAGAGGCTGTTCCCAACCCTTTGTGGAATGACACAAAATAGACGTGAAATATCTTACATGCAAAGCAGATTTTTCACCAAATGACTGCCATAATTTCTGACTCAATTTATTATTTTTCAAGTTAGAAAGATGTTCTACATCTCAGGAAGAGAATGAATATTTCCCTGAACTTATAACATTTCCTTGCAGCTCACCTTTGTGGCCCAGACGATTGTGTCAGAATTAATGGTGAAATCCTGGCCTGGGGGAGCCTCAGGATTTATTTGCCCAACTTTCATGGGGACAAAAGTTTCATTAGGGAGGAAAACCCAGTTGAAAAGATCAATATGAGAAGATCCCAGTCCATTTTCTGAGAAGGAGACTTCATCTCCAGCACTGTTGTTGAACTGCACATTGCTCAAAGAGACAAGAATCTGAAAGAAAGGAGAACTTCAGAAATTGGAGTATTTGGGTTAGAGCTACAAATGATACATCATGGCTTCTATCATCACACAATAGTCATCTTGAGAAAATGGGTTTATGTCTGAGAAGCTTGAAGAGCTTTCTTGGTGAAGAGCTGAAAAATCAGGATTAATACCAAATATTTAACTCTAAAACTATGAAAGTTTCCCTTTACCACAGGGCATCTTTTCCAACTACAATTTTACCAAAACAGAATGTCATCAATCCGAGGAGGAGGAATGTGCATGGCAGTTTAGTTAGATATAACAATATTGTAATAGTGTGAGAACCAAGGTTTTTTTGAAACAAGAGATGATAAGAAATGGCGGGTTGGAGAACTGGAAGGAAAGTCTGCATTTGAAACTAATTAGAGGAGGGAATTGTGCTTGGGTTCTATGTGTACGTGCCGATGATATGCTACTTGAATAAAGATTCTTTAAGGTAAACAATGCCTGGAAGTTCTTTGAAGAGTTTCATGTGTCAGAACCATGACATCACTATTTAGAAAGGTCCAACCTTTAGCCTTTGACGCAGAAAATTCTGATGAGTTTCAGACCAGAAGCCCATTAGGACCATTTTGAATCCTGCCATGTGCTGTGATTGGTATAGAAACATAGAATAATAGAGTTGGAAGGGACTTTGGAGATCTTCTAGTACAACCCCCTGCTCAAGCAGGAGACCCTATACCATTTCAGACAAGTGGCTTTCTTGCCTGTTCTTAAAGGCCCCCAGCGATGACTTCTAAAGGGAAGCCATTTCCCTGATTATTTTCAATGTTAAGAAAGTTCTATGTTGCTTCTGTCCTTTGTTAATTTTCAACGATTATTAAACAGCAGCTTTTCTCATACAGCAAGCTGAGTCATGAAACAAATGGGCAGGGACACAGCAGGATACTAAGCCATACAAACATAAACCAAGATTAAAACGAATTGAGTATATTTTTACAAGTTGGATTCAGGGCATATTCTGAGCAAAACTGAAATTGTTCTGCATAGATGCCCACTATGATTTCAACTCATCTTCTGAAATGTGTTGCACAAGCACACCAGATTACTATCTTGCTTTGGGCTCACACTTCCTCCTTGAAATGCTCACCCTCTGAAACTTGTGCAGCTGTTGAAGCCTAATCAGGACTTTATAAAGGTCTTTCCTTTATAGAATTGATGGACCCCTGGTTTTGTTTGCTTCTATTTTACCCCTCTGCCATCTTTCAATAACCATTTTTAATCATTGCTGTTTTAATACGCTTTGAGATGGATTGGTATGGGACCATGCAGACATTTAATCAATAACTGAAGAAATTCATATGGGGAGCTGTGTAGAAAAACCATAATAATTACCTCCCATGACTTGAAATTTGAGATCCTCTTTCCAAGCCTCATCATGGTCGGTCGGGCTCTGGATCCATACATTGCATGTAATGCATGTGCCACAGCAAAAATGGCATTGTAGACATTGTAACTTTCACCCGTCATTCTTGTTTCAAAAGTGTAATTTGGTAGATACTGCAAATTCTCCTTTCCTGTACATTGTTTTTTTCCCTTTGATGGGATCTTGCCTGATTTGTGGATCTTGCAGTCAAAGACATATTCCCACCATGGAGGGAGAAAGACATCTCCTTGTGGGTTCAAGGGGTCTAACGAGAGGAGGAAATGTCTGAATTCTAAAACTTCCTCAGTGTGCTCCCTAAAATGCAAGGCCCCATGGGAAAACATTAGGTATTTCAATACGCCTTGAGATCCATCCCATCCTTTCCAATGGGAAGTTATGATCAAAACTTTCCGAAATGATGTCTTTGTGTCTTTTTCATAAAAACGCATAGCCACTAGTACAGTGATAGTAACAGTGGAATGTCCAAAAAGAATAAACACTTTGGTTTTAGAACAAGTATGGAAAGTGAAAAATAATTTTTTTAGCGTAATATTAATATCACCCAATTTTGTCATTTCAGTGAAGGCCAGACAGATCTCCTTCTCCTTGAGCATTGGCATCAGAGATGAAATGAAATGTTCTCCCTGGTCATCTTCAGGGGCCACAAGCCCAACCCAGTTCCACTGGAAATGCAGGAGCAGCTGGATTAAACCCACATATTGAGGAGATTCCTTAGGATTAATCCGGAAGAAGGAAGGGTAAACTGTTCTCTCTTCCTGCAAGAACTCAAAGCCAACTCCAAGCTAGAGAAAGTGAGATTTTTTTTTTTTAAAAAAACAAAATAAAGGTTGATGTTGACTTTAGGGGTCACTATTCTATGGTTGATTGCCCCACTATTCAGACTGACTCACTCTGAGTGGCAAGCTTAAGTTTCTTTCCTTCTTAGGAAGAGCCGCCAGTTACACATTTTAATTGGTAGTGGTACCTCAGAAGACAAGAGAAGAAGCCATCAACCTGATACAGAGACTAAATGACACTAAGGCTACCCTTTTATCAATTATAAACTAAGAGTCACAAGTCATGTTATGCCTCTCTCTTTTGGTTTTAATTTTGGTTTCTGAGTATGCTCCTGAACTTTGTCTACTCCATACTGGATCCCAATGGAGCTCTCTTACCTGTGGGACCTTAAAAATACTGAAGATGATGGCCATCTGCCTTGAGTATTTGGCAATGAGACCACCAATGATGGACAGAAGAGTGTCCTGCTGGTCACATTTGTACCCTGGAACCACTTGGCTTCGTGAGGAGAGCATGGAGATGCTGTTTAAGGAAATAAACATCTCATTCTGGAAATGGCTATAGATATGGAAGCTGAGGGTGATGTTGGGGAGCAGAAAAAAATCCTTATTGACCTCAGAGACAGCAAACATCAATGCAAGGAATTGCTGGTAGTTAATGGGGAATAGCCTGTAGAGAGAAAAAACATTGGAAACGTTATAGTTCTGTGCTGGTAGAGTTTTCTTCAGTCTTTGGCAGGGATTTTGGAGGCAGCAACTCCCATATTTCATTGTATTTGGAGTTTTTTCAATGGACTTCCCTTGGCTAAACTTGGATGACTTTGTGAGAAAGAACACAAGCCTTTGCATCCATATCATGGT
This sequence comes from Crotalus tigris, assembly GCF_016545835.1. NCBI lineage: Eukaryota > Metazoa > Chordata > Lepidosauria > Squamata > Viperidae > Crotalus > Crotalus tigris. The sequence continues at coordinate 81,043 of NW_024097696.1, forward strand.
CTCTTTTATATCCCTCTATCATCTCCCCCATCTTCACTTTGCTCCAGTGGCTGAAATCCTTCCCAACTGCTTCTTTTTCAGACTAATAATTTAGGGTTTCTCTTGGAGGAACGTCTTCAGGTGGGATAAACATTGCTGAGCACAGGACCATAGTGTGTGTGGGGGGGTCACCTCATAGATTTACTGAAGGCTGCTATACATGAGCAATGCTGATTCCAAAACAGAGAGAGATTTTTATAACTCTTGAACACTGGAAGTGTCATGGTTCCTTCAAGGCAAGAATTCTTCCTTAAAGAACATTTTATTAGGAAACAAAGTATTGGCACTTACATAGTAGAACTCAAAACTGAAATTCCCTCCCATCAGAACAACATAACAAGTTTCAATTCCCACCCCAAATAAGCTGTCAGAAATCACATTTACCAACTAACAGAAAATGTGGGCTTTTTTTTCCAGCTCTTCAGCCCGCCAAAACTTTAAGTAGTAACCTTGAGTTCCCACACAGTTGCAATTGTTATGATGAACTAAACCCTCAAGTATTTACTCCATCCCCCCTTCTACATCTAAATTGCAAAACAGTAAAAAAAGGCACTCTAAAAGTAAAGATAAAATAGCTGCTGATTATCAGTTGTCAGAGCCTTGACATCCATTGTCACAGCATTGACGTTAAGAAGATCAAGCTTTTATTTGCATTTCAAATCACAAGTTACTCTCCAAATTAATATTACAATTCAACTTCTTCATTAGGCCAGCACAGCTTCCCTCTTCATCTTTTTGATGATATGATTGAGAATTCCAGCCTATTTGAGAGCTTGGTATTTTATGGAGAAAAGCCCAAACTCAGCAATATACTAGGACAGTGCAAAATTATAAAAGAAGTATTTCTGAAAGGGGTCCCTGAATGTGAAGAAAAGAGAACAATTATTTGCATGTTTCCCCTCTTGTTGAAACTTACCCATTCTGGTAAGGTAACTCCAATGGGTCTTTTGTAAAGTCTGGGACAGCAGGCAGACAAACAGTTCCCAATGGCAAATTCCCACCAATAATGAGATCACCAGGCCTATAGTAGCTTTCCATTGATTGGAAATAAGCACTCAATGCATCCATTGTTTGGAGTCTCTTCGCAGCAGTTGGAAACTGGAGCCAGAAGAACATCAGCATCAGCAGTAACATGACTCTTGCCTAATCATTGTTGTTTCCTTCCCTTCTAGAACACAAATCAAGGTTTGTGCAGAAACTGTAACGCAGGTAGCTCTTTAAATCTCACCAAAGCTTTAGCAGACTGAACAACAACCTTGCCATCCAGATGGCCCCAGGGCAAATTTATATCTACAGGGCTTTCTCTTACCTGTGTTTGGGCTGCCACCAAAGAAAGAACAAAGACATTGAGGCTTTTCAAACCCAGTAGTAGCTCTGCTCAAACCAGCTAAGGAGACATGTCCTGCCCTCATCTGGAGAATTCAGATATATTTTTTAAAGCAGGTTTCATCTTTGAAGTCAAGAAATCCACAGGGGATACATTAAGTATTACTGTTGACCAGATAATTGCAAGGAACAAGGTCTTAGACTTTGTTTTTGAAGATTCATCCACAGGACCAATTGGAATTGTGGCTACTGTACCAGCCTCCCTGCTGCATAACAAGCTCCATGCCTAAGCCTCTGGAGGACATCTCATGGTTGGCTGTGGAGTTCCCCAGACCTATGATCTTGAATGAGGTCAATTTGCTATCCCTGGAGCAGGCTTCAGGGACATCTCACCATGGCTCAAATCAAAACAGCGATGACACACCCAACACAGTTTTCTTATCAGTCCACTAGCCATGTGATCTGAAGGGGAGCTATCCTTGTCCCCTCTGTCCTCTCTGATCATGCCATGATGACTCTGAGATTCTCTTATGCTGCCCCTCTCTGCAGGGAGGCAGGACCTATTTGACTGGTCCACCCTTAGTCACTTGATGGACCTGATGGGGTTCCAAATAGAACTGAGGATTGTAACTGAGGCTCTGCTCCATGGTCCTACTGAGGCCTTGGCCACTGCCTGGAATAGAAAAGCTACTGAGGTCTTGGATAGGATCACATGCAACCTCTCTTGGTCCATTGTTGATGGAGAAAGTGGTAGTGCTGCACCTCAAGAGGATCCTGCATTAAATGGATAATCTAGACTCTATCTACAGTAGTAAGGCTTGAGGCAATCTAAGCTGTGATTGGTTGCCTTGAGTGAAAAGGGGGAGTTTTCTTGCTTCCTGCTTTCGTGTGCCCAGTATGCTCTCTGTGATTCATCTGATGATGTTCCTGCTGGGTTGATTTACCTGACTACACATCTGTTTGTCTTTCTTATTTGTTGTAAATATATTTATTTATATAAAACCACAAGTTCCTTTCCGCATCTTGGAGAACGTCTGTGTATTTCCCTGACACAGTCCCAATTGGTGCTGAGAGGGAGTGAGAGGTCCAGTATGCAGCCCCTGCTCTATGGGATGTCACATGACTTGATGCTCTCTTTGTTCCTGTTTAACATCTACATAACACCACTTATTTGGGCAATACGCTGAACATGGGGCCAGGCTTGAAGAGCATTTAAAAGCTACACCTGGTACTGAATGCAGCAGGGTGGACAATGTTAGCTACCCCTAGGATGGCACTTGTAACATCCCTATTATGCAAGCTGCATTGGTTTCTGGTTTGTATCCAGGTCCAATTCAAGATTTTTGTTATCACAGTTTATGTCCTACACGACATTGGACCAGGATAGTTCAATTACCAGATTGCCATGAAACCAAAAATGCTGAGATTCTAGAAAGAGTACAGAGAAGAGCAACAAAGATGATAAGCAGACTGAACATGTATTTGTACAATGAATGGTTAGGGGAACTAGTTACGTCTGTACTAGGAAAGAAAAGTATTAGGGTTGAAATAGCAAAACAGTAAAGGTTTCCCTTTCAGTTGTGTCTGGTTTTGGGACATGGTGTTCACCTCTGTTTTTTGCTCAAAGGAAACAATGTTGTCTGAACACAATTTCCATGGTGATGTAGCCAGCATGGTCATACACCAAAGCTGCATAGATAGCAATCTTCCAAAAATTGAGAGGTTGTCATAGAGAAGGAGTCAATTTATTTTCCAAAGCACTTGAGGGAAGAACAACAAGTAATGCTTGGAAACTTATCAATGAGAGACCCAACCTAGAATGGGGGAGTAACTTCTTGATAGAGAGAAAAAGTAATCAATGGAGCAGCTTTCCTCCAGCAGTTGTGGGTTCTCCATCAGTAGAGGTTTTTAAGAAGAGATTGAACAGCCATTGGCTCAGAATGGTATAAGGACTCCTGCCTTGGGCAAGGGGTTAGACTAGAAGACCTCCAAGTTCTCTTCCAGCCCATTGATTCCATTTGAGGAACCATCTCACCTCAATGATATTGGCCGATCCCACTTACAGTAATGTGGCAGAAGAGTCATGCTGCAGGCCCTCTTGGTGAGAATTTCAGTGGGCAAGATCTACAAGGAGAATTTTTTCTATTGTGGGATATCTTGCCACTTGATGGGGGTTCTGTTCCCTATTCCCTGGGCAGGAGGTGGCATGACTCCCCATGGCAAAATCAAGTTCAGTTGCCTCATCCAGTCTCACGTCAGCTGAGGACACTCATAGGCATTTGCCTTGCTCCAAGTAGTCCTTCTCAGAGTTGTCCCCAAATGCCACCTTCTCCTCTTGTTTCTTCCCTTGCTGTCCACACACCCCTAAAGGCAAGACGTTTTGATCTTCCATGATCCAAGCTGTTGATGCCCAGAATGTTACTTTAAGGTCCTAAATGCTATATAGTGTTTTGTTTAGATTTAAATTTGTTCTGTGTTTAATTTTTATATTTGTTATATAGTTCTTGATCTTTTTTAATTTAGATCAATATACTAATTTTAAATAGCAAATTTTCTCCTTTTAATGTAAGATGTTGGGGTCTCAGAAAATAAAATAAATAAATGAAATCACTGTTGTTGAGCCGCATGTGAAACCTCACCTTCACTGGAGCTCCAGAGCTTTCTGCAATGCTGCACAAACAGCAAGAGGGAAGCAGAAGGAATCATTTTGTCACACAGTCACATGGTGCAATTACAGAAGTGGCCACCATTTTCCATGAGACCACAACTGAATGAAGCCACTGGTGGCTGTTAGCAAAATCATGCTGAAAGTATTTGCTAAGTGAAACTGTCCCAACACTTATGGAACATCAGTTTTTGTATGATTTCTAGACTTGAAAACATTGTCAATGCAGGTTCTAGTACAATTGGCTGCAGCCATCTTACCCTGTCACCCATCCCAGTCAACCCATGACATCCTCCTTTCCCTGGCTGCACCACCCTGGTGCCTCTTCTCATCTGTCCCTCACCCCACTGCCTCTCTCTTAGTGATTTGCTGTGGGACAATTGCCCTGGCTGATTTGCCATGTGAGATAATTAGCCATGCTAATTCTCAGTTGTTTCCAAGTCCAAACTGGTTCCCGAAGGTCCTTCCCACCGTCCCTGGGAGAACAGGGAAACTAGCAGCCTTACTGGACTCAGGGTGCACCCATTTATGATTAGCCCAGAGTTAGTGGGGAAAATGGGAATTCCTCTTAGGAGATAAAAACCCCAATCACTTTTTGCCAACTGGATGGTTCAGTTGCAAGGGGGGGGGTGCCTGCCAGTTTTGTTTCCAAACCATTACACATCAAGCTAGGTGGCCACACAGAGGCTTTAGTATTTATTGTCGCTCTGGGGATGGAGTGGCCGTTAGTTTTGGGGCAGGCTTGGCTAAAGAAATAGAACCCCATGATCAACTGGAGGGAAGGGCAACTGAGATTCCCACAGGGGGAAGCCCTGCCAGTCACTAAAAAAGCGGCGGGACATGTGGATTACATCATGATTTTGCCTCCACCCTCAGTGAGTCAGACTTGCAAAGTTTTCTAATGGAATACAGAGCTTTGCCTGAAGCATTCAGTGAGCAGAGGGTGGATGAACTCCCCACTCACCGACTCACAGACTGTGCTATTGAAATGTTCCAGAGGTAAAATTACCAAAGCCAAAAAGTATTTGATGACTCCCAGAGAGCTAACCAAAGTGGAAAAGTTTATCAAAAAGAACTTAGTGCAGGGTTTTATCAAGCTAATCAGACCTTGGGTGACAGCCCCTGTTCTATTCAGAGAAAAAAAATATGGTTCTCTTCGTCTCTGCATTGATTATAGGGCCCTGAATGCTGTGTGTATGGAAAACATATTTTCATTACCTTTAATAAAAGACATGCTAGCGCACCTATCGAAAGGATTTTTTTTCTAAACTGGATTTGAGAGAGGCTTATTACTGTATAAGAATAAAGAAAGTTGATGAGTGGAAAACTGCTTTCAGTTGCCCATTGGGTTTCTACCAGTTCTCCTATTTGGATTACAAGGGGCCCCTGCAGTGTTCATGAAGCTGATCAACCAAATCCTCTGTGATAATCTGTATGGTTTGGGTTTATCTGGAAGATGTTCTTATTTATACTGAGACCAAAGACAAATATAAATAAGGCCAATACTGCATCAGTTAGACATTCTTGTTTCTTACTATATTTTCTCTACAATTCAGATCCGGCCTCAGTAGAATAATGTAGCATTTGGGAAAAAAGATACATGCCAAGAGAGCAGCTCCAGAGGCCAAAATGGAGAAAATCTCCACGGCTACCATGGACTTCCCTTTGGTGCTCAGATAGGTAGGGAGGAAAGTAATCCAAACGCTGCAAAAAACCAGCATGCTAAAGGTAATGAACTTGGCTTCATTAAAGCTATCAGGCAATTTCCTAGCTGGAAATGCCACAGTGAAACTGATGAGAGCCAAAAAACCTAGATAGGCAAGGACAATGTAAAACATTAAGGGTGAGCCTTCGTTGCATTCTAAAATGATCTCTCCAAACAAGGAGTGGAAGTCCAAGTTGGGAAACGGGGCAGAGGTTCCCAGCCAGGTTGCACAAAGAAATGCTTGGACCAGGGGACAGGCTATGACAATGGAGTAGGTCAGTAGTTTCCCTAAGAGTTTCCTTGATCTGTTCCCTGGCTTGGTGGCCATGAAGGCCAGAACCACCATGACAGTTTTGGCTAACACAGAGGAAACTGCAAGGGAAAAGAGAATGGCAAAGGCAGATTGTTGGAAGAGACAGGAGATCTTCCCAGGTTGACCAATGAAGAGGAAAGAGCAGAGGAAGCAGAGCAGGAGGGAGACCAGGAGGATGTAGGTGAGACCTCGGTTGTTGGCCTTGACGATTGGTGTGTCATGATGTTTATAGAAAATAATCAAGACTGCATATGTTATCATAGAGAGAAAAAGAGCAAGAAAAACTAAAATGTATCCCAGGGTCTCTTGATAAGTGAGGAAGTGGAGCTTCTTGGCAATGCATTGGTCCTTTTCCTTGTCTGGATATTGATCTTCTGGGCAGGGTTCACAGTGAGCTGCATCTGAAATCAAGAGTCTTTGTCTTAGGATTTCTTGAGCAACTACCATGTGCATTATCCCTCCCACAAAGATGATATGACTTTTTGCTGTGGCCAACCAATAAAGGGAGTGATGAAAGGAAATACTGTGTAATTTATGGTGCATCAAAAAGAGCAAATCACCCTTCATTTATGATGATCCTAAGGACAGACCAGCCAGAGACGAGTCCCAGCTATCCATTCACTATGCACTTCCATGAATAATGTGGCTTTCAGTTTGAAATTGCTGCTTCCCCCCCATTTTATAATGGAACACTCAGAACACTGATAGATCTATTACCCAGGAATGCTGCTGTCTTGTTTGTGTGTACATTATGCCTGTCTCAGCCTCTCTGCTTTGTACTTCAAATCTGTTCATTCAGACCTTTTTTGCTTCCTTCTACTGTATGAAAGAGACATAGATAGATTGATCTTCTCTTTCTCTGGCAGACCTATTTCCTTGATAGTGCTGATAGAAGAAGCACACAACAAATGATAAAAATTAAAGCTTGGACTACAAACCCCACTTATCCAGAAAAAGATTGGACATTGTTTTTCCCAATTAAATGTGAAAGTAGGAGTGGAAATGCAAATTGGAGATTCATAAATTGCACTTCAAAACTATCTTGTGTGGAATTGCTGAGGATCAGGAAAGGTGACCTCTGTGGCCAGGACAGTTTAGATCTGTAAACTGAAGGGTTCTGCTGAAAAGTATGAATGCATGTCAATCTTATTAAAAATGACCACAATAGCAAAACAAAGTGATCTATTGACTGTCTTCCTCGATCCTAGAAGATTCACATTTAATGTCTGGTCTACCTGTCTGATTAGAAATGGTCCCTGCTGAACAAGCGTCACACTGATAGCAGCAAACTGGCTTGCCCTCTGGAACTCTTCTCCTCTCTCCTGCCTGGCACCTCTTTGTGCCACACCTGGCAAAGGGGATTGTCTAAAAGATAAACACTTGAAATTACTTAAGCAATCACCCTGCTGCATTCATTCTTTTTGCCATTCCTATTTCTCTTCCTTATTTCTATTTCTATGTTCAGATTCTTTTCTAAAGAAATAGTTTGCCACCATCTAAAAGAAATCAGGAACACTCCTGAGGGATTAGGCCCACTGGCATTCCTGACACATCTATAGATGTGGGAGATTGGAACTGGGATCTTGACCTGCAGAGGAAGGCTTGTGACTAAACTATAGAATTTCTGAAAGAAAGAATCATGAGGATATAACTCAGTGGCAAGGGTCCGTGGAAATCACTGTTGCTTGCTATAATTGCATCCGGGGTTTTAAGCAGAGGCTGTTCGCAACCCTTTTTGGAATGACACAAATTAGACGTGAAATATCTTACATGCAAAGCAGATTTTTCACCAAATGACTGCCATAATTTCTGACTCAATTTCTTATTTTTCAAGTTAGAAAGATGTTCTACATCTCAGGAAGAGAATGAATATTTCCCTGAACTTATAACATTTCCTTGCAGCTCACCTTTGTGGCCCAGACGATTGTGTCAGAGTTAATGTTGAAATCCTGGCCTGGGGGAGCCTCAGGATTTATTTGCCCAACTTTCATGGGGACAAAAGATTCATTAGGGAGGAAAACCCAGTTGAAAAGATCAATATGAGAAGATCCCAGTCCATTTTCTGAGAAAGAGACTTCATCTCCAGCACTGCTGTTGAACTGCACATTGCTCAAAGAGACAAGAATCTGAAAGAAAGGAGAACTTCAGGAATTGGAGTATTTGGGTTAGAGCTACAAATGATACATCATGGCTTCTATCATCACACAATAGTCATCTTGAGAAAATGGGTTTATGTCTGAGAAGCTTGAAGAGCTCTCTTGGTGAAGAGCTGAAAAATCAGGATTAATACCAATATTTCACTCTGAAACTATGAAAATTTCCCTTTACCACAGGGCATCTTTTCCAACTACAATTTTACCAAAATACAATGTCATGGTTCCGAGGAGGAGGAATGTGCTTGGGAGTTTAGTTAGACATAACAATATTGTAATAGTGTGAGAACCAAGGTTTTTTTGAAACAAGAGATGATAAGAAATGGCGGGTTGGAGAACTGGAGGGAAAGTCTGCATTTCAAACTAATTAGAGGAGGGAATTGTGCTTGGGTACTATGTGTTCAGGGGAGGGGAATTCAGATTTTGGCTTTGCCTTTGTACGTGCCAATGATATGCTACTTGAATAAAGATTCTTTAAGGTAAACAATGCCTCGAAGTTCTTTGAAGAGTTTCATGTGTCAGAACCATGACATCACTATTTAGGAAGGTCCAACCTTTAGCCTTTGATGCAGAAAATTCTGATGAATTTCGGACCAGAAGCCCATTAGGACCATTTTGAATCCTGCTGTGTGCTGTGATTGGTATAGAAACATAGAATAATAGAATTGGAAGGGACTTTGGAGGTCTTCTAGTACAACCCCCTGCTCAAGCAGGAGAACCTATACGATTTCAGACAAGTAGGTGTCTTGCCTCTTCTTAAAGGCCCCCAGCGATGACTTCTAAAGGGAAGCCATTTCCCTGATTATTTTCAATGTTAAGAAATTTCTCTTTACTTCTTTGTTGCTTCTCTCCTTTGTTAATTTTCAACTATTATTAAACAGAAGCTTTTCTTACACAGCAAGCTGAGTAATGAAACAAATGGGTAGGGACACAGCATAAACATAAACATAAACATAAACCAAGATTAAAATAAATTGAGTATATTTTTACAAGTTGGATTCAGGGCACATTCTGAGCACAACTGAAATTGTTCTGCGTAGATGCCCACTATGATTTCAACTCATCTTCTGAAATGTATTGCACAAACACACCAGATTACTAGCTTGCTTTGAAATGGTCACCCTCTGAAACTTGCACAGCTGTTGAAGGTCTTTCCTTTATAGAATTGATGGACCCCTGGTTTGGTTTGCTTCTCTTTTACCCCTCTGCCATCTTTTAATAAAATATTGTTCTTCTTAAATATTTTTAATCATTGCTGTTTTAATACGCTTTGAGATGGATTGGTATGGGAGCATGCAGACACTTAATCAATAACTGAAGAAATTCATATGGGGAGTTTCCTCTCTAAGGATCAGTGGACTGTGTAGAGAAGCCGTAGTAATTACCTCCCATGACTGGAAATTTGAGATCCTCTTTCCAAGCCTCATCATGGTCGGTCGGGCTCTGGATCCATACATTGCATGTAATGCATGTGCCACAGCAAAAATGGCATTGTAGACATTGTAACTTTCACCCGTCATTCTTGTTTCAAAAGTGTAATTTGGTAGATCCTGCAAATTCTCCTTTCCTGTACATTGTTTTTTTCCCTTTGGAGAGATCTTGCCTGATTTGTGGATCTTGCAGTCAAAGACATATTCCCACCATGGAGGGAGAAAGACATCTCCTTGTGGGTTCAAGGGGTCTAAAGACAGGAGGAAATGTCTGAATTCTAAAACTTCCTCAGTGTGCTCCCTAAAATGCAAGGCCCCATGGGAAAACATTAGGTATTTCAATATGCCTTGAGATCCATCCCATCCTTTCCAATGGGAAGTTATGATCAAAACTTTCCGAAATGATGTCTTTGTGTCTTTTTCATAAAAACGCATAGCCACTAGTACAGTGATAGTAACAGTGGAATGTCCAAACAGAATAAACACTTTGGTTTTAGACCAAGTATTGAAAGTGAAAAATAATTTTTTTAGCGTAATATTAATATCACCCAATTTTGTCATTTGAGTGAAGGCCAGACAGATCTCCTTCTCCTTGAGCATTGGCATCAGAGATGAAATGAAATGTTCTCCCTGGTCATCTTCAGGGGCCACAAGCCCAACCCAGGTCCACTGGAAATGCAGGAGCAGCTGGACTAAACCCACATATTGAGGAGATTCCTTAGGATTAATTCGGAAGAAGGAAGGATAAACTGTTCTCTCTTCCTGCAAGAACTCAAAGCCAACACCAAGCTGGAGAAAGTGAGATTTTTTTTTAAAAAAAAAAACAAAGTAAAGGTTGATGTTGACTTTAGGGGTCACTATTCTATGGTTGATTGCCCCACTATTCAGACTGACTCACTCTGAGTGGCAAGATTAAGTTTCTTCCCTTCTTAGGAAGAGCAACCAGTTACACATTTTAATTGGTAGTGGTACCTCAGAAGACAAGAGAAGAAGCCATCAACCTGATACAGAGACTCAATGACACTAAAACAATGACTACCTTTTTATCAAATATAAACTAAGAGTCACAAGTCATGTTATGCCTCTCTCCCCCCAAAAAACTACTTTTGGTTTTAATTTTGGTTTCTGAGTATGCTCCTGATCTTTGTCTACTCCATACTGGATCCAATGGAGCTCTCTTACCTGTGGGACCTTAAAAATACTGAAGATGATGGCCATCTGCCTTGAGTATTTGGCAATGAGACCACCAATGATGGACAGAAGAGTGTCCTTCTGGTCACATTTGTACCCTGGAATCACTTGGCCTCGTGAGGAGAGCATGGAGATGCTGTTTAAGGAAATAAACATCTCATTCTGGAAATGGCTATAGATATGGAAGCCGAGGGTGATGTTGGGAAGCAGAAAAAAATCCTTATTGACCACAGAGACAGCAAACATCAATGCAAGGAATTGCTGGTAGTTAATGGGGAATAGCCTGTAGTGAGAAAAAACATTGGTAACATTATAGTTCTGTGCTGGTAGAGTTTTCTTCACTCTTTGGCAGGGATTTTGGAGGCAGCAACTGCCATATTTCATTGGATTTGGACTTTTTTCAAAGGACCTCCCTTGGCTAAACTTGGATGACTTTGTGAGAAAGAACATTAGCCTTTGCATCCATATCATGGTCTCTTTTATATCCCTCTATCATCTCCCCCATCTTCACTTTGCTCCAGTGGCTGAAATCCTTCCCAACTGCTTCTTTTTCAGACTAATAATTTAGGGTTTCTCTTGGAGGAACGTCTTCAGGCAGGGTAAACATTGCTGACCACAGGACCATAGTGTGTGTGTGGGGGTCACCTCATAGATTGACTGAAGGCTGCTATACATGAGCAATGCTGATTCCAAAACAGAGAGAGATTTTTATAACTCTTGATCACTGGAAGTGTCTTGCTTCCTTCAAGGCAAGAATTCTTCCTTAAAGAACATTTTATTAGGAAACAAAGTATCGGCACTTACATAGTTGAACCCAAAACTGAAATTCCCTCCCATCAGAACAACATAACAAGTTTCAATTCCCACCCCAAATAAGCTGTCAGAAATCACATTTACCAACTAACAGAAAATGTGGGCTTTTTTTTCCAGCTCTTCAGCCCGCCAAAACTTTAAGTAGTAACCTTGAGTTCCCACACCGTTGCAATTGTTATGATGAACTAAACCCTCAAGTATTTACTCCATCCCCCCTTGTACATCTAAACTGCAAAACAGTAAAAAAAGGCACTCTAAAAGCAAAGGTAAAATAGCTGCTGATTCTCAGTTGTCAGAGCATTGACATCCATTGTCACAGCGTTGACATTAAGAGGATCAAGCTTTTACTTGCATTTCGAACCACATGTTACTCTCCAAATTAATATTATAATTCAACTTCTTCATTAGGTCATCACAGCTTCCCTCTTCATCTTTTTGATGATATGATTGAGAATTCCAGCCTATTTGAGAGCTTGGTATTTTATGGAGAAAAGCCCAAACTCTGCAATATACTAGGACAGTGCAAAATTCTAAAAGAAGTATTTCTGAAAGGGGTGCCCGAAAAGCCCAAACTCTGCAATATACTAGGACAGTGCAAAATTCTAAAAGAAGTATTTCTGAAAGGGGTGCCCGAATGTAAAGAAAAGAGAACAATTATCTGCATGTTTCCCCTCCAGTTGAAACTTACCCATTCTGGTAAGGTAACTCCAATGGGTCTTTTGTAAAGTCTGGGTTAGCAGGCATAAAAAAAGTTCCCAAAGGCAAATTCCCACCAATAATGAGATCACCAGGCCTATAGTAGCTTTCCATTGATTGGAAATAAGCACTCAACGCATCCATTGTTTGGAGTCTCTTCGCAGCAGTTGGAAAATGGAGCCAGAAGAGCATCAGCATCAGCAGTAACATGACTCTTGCCCAATCATTCTTGTTTCCTTCCCTTCTAGAACAGAAATCAAGGATTGTGCAGAAACTGTAACGCAGGTAGCTCTTTAAATCTCACCAAAGCTTTAGCAGACTGAACAACAACCTTGCCATCCAGATGGCCCCAGGGCAAATTTATATCTACAGGGCTTTCTCTTACCTGTGTTTGGGCTGCCACCAAAGAAAGAACAAAGACATTGAGGCTTTTCAAACCCAGTAGTAGCTCTGCTCAAACCAGCTAAGGAGACATGTCCTGCCCTCATCTGGAGAATTCAGATATATTTTTTAAAGCAGGTTTCATCTTTGAAGTCAAGAAATCCACAGGGGATACATTAAGTATTACTGTTGACCAGATAATTGCAAGGAACAAGGTCTTAGACTTTGTTTTTGAAGTTTCATCCAGAGAACCAAGTGGAATTGTGGCTACTGTACCAGCCTCCCTGCTGCACAACAAGCTCCATGCCTAAGCCTTTGGAGGCATCTCATGATTGACTGTGGAGTTCCCCAGACCTGTGATCTTGAATGATGTCAATTTGCTATCCCTGGAGCAGGCTTCAGGGACATCTCACCATGGCTCAAATCAAAACAGCGATGACACACCCAACACAGTGTTCTTATCAGTCCACTAGCCATGTGATCTGAAGGGGAGCTATCCTTGTCCCCTCTGTCCTCTCTGATCATGTCATGATGACTCTGAGATTCTCTTATGCTGCCCCTCTCTGCAGGGAGGCAGGACCTATTTGACTGGTCCACCCTTAGTGACTTGATGGACCTGATGGGGTTCCAAATAGAACTGAGGATTGTAACTGAGGCTCTGCTCCATGGTCCTACTGAGGCCTTGGCCACTGCCTGGAATAGAAAAGCTACTGAGGTCTTGGATAGGATCCCTCACATCCATTTTTGTTTCTTTGTTTGTAATCCAAGAATGTGACAGAAATATCTGAAACACAATCCACCTGGCGCCTAAATCTGGAGGGTTCAGGCTGGTTCTTGCCAGGACCATGAGAGGACCAACATCGCAGTATTTAATTGATTATTTTAAATGGTTATTTACAAAATTTGTCTTTTTTAAAAGAACATAAACATTCTAAAATGATGGAATGGGGTACCATTGGGTCCAGTTTATCCTCAAAATTTGTCTGGGGGCATCCATGTTTTCACCTGCTTCAGGAGGCCAGGGAGATCCATGCTTCAGGAAATGAGCAGTTCTAGAAAAAGGGGGGCGATGACAGGGAAGCCCAACTCCAGCTCCCTTAAGTCAAACCTCTTCAAATGAGAGTTTTTAGCAAGTACTAAAGGCCAGCTATGAAAGTCGGAAAATTTGGGGGAAGTGCCCATATGGTATCCAATCCCATGCCATTTAAGTCTTTATAGGTAGCCACCAGAATCATACATTGGGTGGGGGAAGGGTTACTCCCTGTTTAAATACAGTAGCTGGCATCCTCATTTGCACTGATGACGTTACCCAGTTGGGTAATGAAATGTTTGCAAGCAAATAACCAAGCTTGGAGAGCACCAAGGATTCCACAGTTTGTATCCTGAAGCTAAATCTTTGAAGTGCTGCTGCTTAGGTCAGCTTGCAAGATTTAGTCTACAGACATCTTTAAGAGAGCTTCCTTGAGCTAACTACCATGGTAGGAAAGCATAGGAAAGGACACGGGGAGCAGTGATCAGAGGTTCAGCTGGCTATCTGGCTTTGCTCTGACTGCTTGAGGGGAAATTCCTGCTATTCATCTGCAACAGCACTCTCTTGGTGGGTTGGGGATTGACAAAGCTGTTTTTTTTACTCTGCCTTTTGGCCCAGCTCATCCTGTCCTCACTGCCTTCTGAGTTACTCCACCCTTTCTATTCCATCTGCAAGAGGGAAACAAAGACATTGCCTCCTTTTGGCTCTGTTTGGTGGGAGTCCATTGGAAGGTGAAAACCTCTGGAGAATCTGAAACTGAGAGAGATCATTTGATGGAAAGGGAGATCATCAGCATACCAATTGTGCATTATTCAAGACTGGTGGTTCTGCTCAAAGTCAGTCATGCATTGGAAATTACTTATTGGACTAATGAAATATTCTCCCCTTAGGGCAGTGCTTCTCAAATAGTGGGGCGCGCTCCCCAGGGGGGGCGCGAGGCTCTGTAAAGGGGGGCTCGTTTGACCTCGGCAAATACTGTCATATTGGATTTCTAGATCGGATCATCCGACTCACTCGCAAGCGGCGTCCCACACGGCATTGGTTGCCTAGCAACTCTAGAGCTGAAGAGAGGGAGCCCCAGTAGCAGCCCGACGCGGAGGACAACATGACCGCCAACGCACGTGACACATGCAAAGGACCCGATTGGATAGACATAAACCCGCCCGTGTGACTTTTAGACCTGGAAATCGGTCCTCTGTACAGAAAAAAAATACAGGTCTCGGCTACACATTGAGAAGGAGCTGAGAGTTGCTGTGTCCTGCTTCAAACCCCGCTTTGAAAAGCTATGCATTGAAAAACGTGCTCATTGTAGCCATTAATCCAGACATCACCTCTGATTAAAAAATCAGCTCAAATTATTTTATATATTTTTGTTTTGCAGGTTAAAGTTTTTTTTTTAATATTGTGCTCCTTTAAATCTTTTCTGCTACAGTTAATAAAGGTATTCTTTGTTGTAAATTGATCCACATTTCTTTCTTTTTTTTATTCTCATATACATTAATAAGGATACAGTGTTATGCAGAGGTGTATTTATAACAATTTTATAGACAAATGATACTATTTACAGTCACGTGGGGGGCGCGAAATGTTTTCTTCTTCCTAGGGGGGCATGACAGAAAATAATTGAGAAGCACTGCCTTAGGGTTACACTTGAAGACCCCTTGGAAATACAGTAGGTCCCAAATAAAGTTATGCTCACAATATTTGTCATTTCTAAGTTCACCCATATTACATTTCTGTTACATGAGCCACACTAGTTCTCAGGTTCCTTCCAGGTATAATTCAGTGTGCTGGTTATCACCTTAAAACCACTACATGTCACAGGACTGGGTGAGTTGTAAGTGTCTCCTGACTTACCTCAAAGACAAATCTAAATGTGGCCAATCCCTGCATTATTTAGAGATTCTTGGTTCTTGTTATATTTTCTCTACAGTTCAGACTGGGCCTCAGCATGATAATGTAGCATTTGGGGAAAAAGATACAAGCCAAGAGAGCAGCTGCAGAGGCCAAAATGGAGAAGATCTCCACGGCCACCATAGACTTCCCTTTAGTGCTGAGATAGGTGGGGAGGAAGGTGATCCATACACTGCAAAAGACCAGCATACTGAAAGTAATGAACTTTGCTTCATTAAAACTGTCAGGCAATTTTCTAGCTAGAAATGCCATTGTGAAACTGACAAGAGCCAAAAAACCTAGGTAGGCAAGGACAATGTAAAACATTAAAACTGAGCCCTGCTTACATTCCAAGATGGTCTCTCCGAATAAGGAGTGGAAGTCCAAGTTGGGAAACGGAGGAGACATTAACAGCCAGGTGGCACACAGAATTGCTTGGACCAGGGGACAGGATAAGACAATGAAGTTGGACAGTGGTTTTCCGAAGAGTTTCCTTGTCCTATTTCCTGGCTTGGTGGCCATGAAAGCTAGCACCACCATGACAGTTTTCGCCAAGACAGAGGAAACTGCAAGGGAAAAGAGAATGGCAAAGGCAGATTGTTGTAAGAGACAGGTGAGCTTCCCAGGTTGACCAATGAAAAGGAAGGAGCAGAGGAAGCAGAGCAGGAGGGAGATCAGGAGGATGTAGGTGAGATCTCGGTTGTTGGCCTTGACGATCGGTGTGTCATGATGTTTACGGAAAATCACCAGGACTGCAGATGTGATCAGAGAAAGGAAAAGAGCTATAGAAGCCAAAGTGTATCCCAGGATCTCTTGATAGGAAAGGAAGTGGATTTTCTTGGTAATGCATTGGTCCTTTATCTTGTTGGGATATTGGTCTTCTGGGCAAGGTTCACAGTGAGCTGCATCTGAAACAAGAATCTTTGTTTAAGGATTTCAGGGGGATCTGCCATGAGCCTTATCCTTCCCACAGAGATGATATGGCTGTCCTCTTTCTGCTGTCGCCAACCTACAAAAAAGGAGTGATGAAAGGAACCACTGGACAATTTAGGGGGCATAAAAAGGGCTAATCAGCCTTTCTTCATGATGATCCTTGGGATAGGAAGATTTGTTCAGCTCTAGCTTCCTGAGAGAAGGATGTGTTCAGCTTTAGCTTCCTGATGAATCATTGGGAATTTCCACAATTACTGTGGCTTTTAATCTGAGACTGCCAAATGCTTTTTTTCCCCACTTTATACTGGAAACCCCAGAACATTGATAGAACTGTTAGAGAGGAATCCTGCTGTTTTGTTTATGTGTTAATGTTATGTCAGTTATCCTTGCTTTGAACTCTATGCTTTGTACTTCAGATCTGCTCAAACTTTTTTGTAGGGATAGGTACACAGAAATAGGTAGACAGAGATATAGATTGAGGGGTCCTTGGTGCTCTCTGAGCATGTGCTTTTCTTGCAAATATTTCATTATCAAACTAGATAACATCTTCATCAGTGTTAGGATGACTACCACTGAGGATGTTACCTAGTTTGGGTAATGAAAGATCTGCAAAAAAATAACTTAAGACCCCTCATTTCAATCCTGAACTACAAATATTTTCCTTTATTAATAAATATAGGTTGTCTGACAGGTCTATTCCCTTTAAGATTGATAGTGCTGACAGAAGAAGTACACCCTAAATAATCAAAAGAAATAAAACATGAACTGCACAACCCACTATTTCATGAAAAGTTTGGTTGTTGGTTTTTCCAATTGGATGTTACAATAGGAGTGGAAATGCAAGTTGGGGATTCATAAATTGTGCCCTGAAACTACTCTGCATTAGGATTCTATGGATCAGGAAAGATGGCTTGTAGGGCCAGGACAGTTTACATCCATAAAGTGAAAGCTTCTGCTGAAAAGTATGAGTGCATGTCAATCTTACAAAAAACGACAAGAATGCCAAAAATATTTTGATCTATTGAATGGCTTATTTGATCTGGAAGATCTACATTTGAAATCTGCTCTACCTGTCTGATTAGAAATGGTCCCTTCTGGACAAGTGTCACATTGGTAGCAACAAACCGGCTTTCCCTCTGGAACCCTTCTCTTCTCTCCTGCCTGGCACCTCTTCATGCCACACCTGGCAAAGGGCTTCTTCTAAGAAAGAAAAGAGAAATGTTTGAGATTGCCTAAGCAATAAACATCCTTCACTAACTCATTTCCACATTCCTATTATTATTCCATTTTCCTATATCTTTGTTTAGTATGTCACCAAATGAAATGGTTCGCCACCGTCTGTCAAAAACCAGGAACAGCTCCTGGAGGATTCAGGCACTTCCAACCCACCAATGGATGCTGGAGATTGGAACTGGGATCTTGGGTTGCAAAGTAAGACTCATGACATTGAGCTACAGCTTTTCTAAAACAAAGAATCATGAAGATCCAACTGAATGGGAAGGGTCTAAGGAACTCATTGCTGTATCTCCTAACTACATACTGGGTTTCAAGCAGACATTCTTCCCAATCCCAACCATTTGTGGTTTGACACAAATCACACCTAAATTATGCTACATACAAAGCAGGTTATCCACCAAATGACTTCATATTTTCTGACTCAACTGATCTTTTTTCCAATTTAGAAGGACGTTATACGTCCCTAGGAGAGAATTAATCTATTCCTGAACTTACAACATTTCCTTGCAGCTCACCTTTGTGGCCCAGACAATTGCATCTGGGTTTATGGTGAAATCCTTGCCTGACGGAGCCCTAGGATCTATTTTCCCAACTTTTATGGGCACAAAAGATTTATTGAGGAGAAAAACCCAGTTGAGAAGATCAAAGTCAGCAGAACCCAGTGCATTTTCTGACAAAGAGATTTCATCTCCAGCACTGTTGTTGAACGGAACAGTCCTCAAATAGTAAAGAATCTGGAAGAAAAGAAATATTCAGAATTGGAAACACTGGCTGAAAGCTACATATATAATATCATGTTTTCTATCATTCTTTGCCCTGGTGCTACAGTGGTTAGAATGCAGTACTGTAGGATACTTCTGCTGACTGCCAGCTGCCAGCAGTTCGATTTTCACTGGCTCAAGGTTGATTCAACCTTCTATCCTTCCGAGGTCAGGAGAATGAGGAACCAGATTGTTGGGTTCAATAGGATGACTCTCTAAACTGCTTAGCGAGGGCTGTAAAGCATTGTGAAGTAGTATATATGTCTTAGTGCTATTGGTATTGCTTTGTTGGCCATCAGCTTAAGGCATGGGGGGATGTCTAAGAAACTAGAGGTTTTTCATTTATGAGTTCCGGTCAATCCGGAGTAATATCAAAAATTTGACTCCTCCATGAAAGAGGGGGCATTATCATTGGGCCTTTTTATCACGACTTCTTCAACTCTAGTTTTACCAGAGTTATCCATCATACAAAGATTTTAATGCCACACTCCAAATTTCATTCCATGTTTTTGCTCCTGTGATACTTATCTACATGCATTTTTAAATGTTTCCCTTGGCTCCAGGTCTTGTAAACAACAGATGCATTTTAGGAGTGATTAATTTCTATCACAACCATGTAAAATCACACTAACTTTCTCTAACTCCTAGTCAAAGAGAGCAGAATGCAGGAACCAGGTTTGGCCAGGTGAGGCCATGTGGAAAGAAGCAACTGCCCAGGTTTGTCACTTCACCATCCAGTTAGATTCAACCTTTATACTTTGATGCAAAAAAAAAAGTCTGATGAATTTCAAACCAGGAACCTGTTAGGATCACTTTGAGATCTACTATGTATGCTGAGGTTGACAGAGGCTGTTTTTACACAACAAGCTGAATGGTATAAAAATGGCACACTAAACAAATGGGATGAAGTCACAAAGGATGATAAGCGATAGAAACATAAACCAAAGTTAAAATGTATTTTCTTACAGGTGGGATATAGGCTACTGTAAGTATTGAGGGAAACAGAAGTAATGTCAACATCCAGCTCAAGAATTCAAATAAAACTCCAGGTTCATTTTGTTTACAAAAAACATACTGTTTATTTAATACACAGCTTGGTTATGTCAAAGCAAAACTATCTCTGAAGTTCCAACACCAATTAATAGACTTAAACAATAATTTCCCCAGACAAACCCCCAATTTCTTATGTTATCCATATCAACAAGTCCAGTTTGTAATGGGAACCATCTGCTTCAAATTCACACTTGTTCTGGTGTCCTTGACAAGGCTTCACGTTCTCATGGTCTGCAGCTGAATTGAAAAAGTTTCATTTTTCCATCTACCCACTTTAATGTAATCCCCCCCCCTTAATCTAAAGGCAAATTGAAACAGACATGTAACTGACAAAGTTTTATCCTTTACAGGTAGTTCTGCAAACACGACCACTAGGACTTCAACTGACCTCTTGTAGCATCTCACACAAATGCACGAATATTGCCATTTTTCTCTGGAAGGACAAGTCCTCTGATGTCCACTTCTTAAAACCCAAGAAACCACTAAAGACTTTTCAGTATTTTATAGGTAAATCTTTCCTCTATGGATCTTATGGACAACTGGTTTGTTTTCCTTCTCTTTTCTCCCCTCTACCCCTTTTCAACAAAACCATACAGTTAATTCGTGTTATAGTTTGTAAATAATTGCCGATTTACTCTGTACTGAGATGCATTTACATGTTAGCATGTGGATATTTAATCAGCCATTGGAGAAATGCACATGGGAAGCTTCCCATCTAAAGATTTGTGGACTGGATAAAAAGTCATACAAATTACCTGCCATGACCGGACTTTTGAGATCTTCTTTCCAAGCCTCTTCAGGGCTGGTTGTGGTCCTGAACCATACATTGCATGTAATGCATGTGCCAGAGCATAAATGGCATTGTAGATATTGTAACTTTCACCTGTCATGCCTATTTCAAAGACATAAGTTGGCAGATTCTGTACATTCTCCTTTCCGGTGCATGCTTTTTGCTGGTGTGGAACAATTTCATCTGGTTTGTAGAACTTGCATTCAAAGACCCTTTCCCACCATTGTGGGAGAAAGATGTCCTCTTGTGGGTTCAGAGGGTCTAAAGACAGGACAAAATGACTGAATTCTGAGATATCCCCAGTGTGGTCCCTAAAATGCAAAGCTCCATGGAAGGGATTTATATTTTTCAATAGGTCTTGAGATCCCATCATACTAACTTTCCAATGGGAAGTTAGGATCCAAACTTTGCAAAATGATGTCTTTGTCCATTGTTCATGAACATTCATTACCGCCAGTATATTTGTAATACTAATGGAGTCACCAAAGAGAACAATCACTTCAGCTTTAGACCAGGTCTTTAAAATATGAAGTAATTTCAACTTTGTATAAACGAGAAAATCCAATTTCAACTTTTCAGCGAAGGCCAGGCAGATCTCCCTCTCCTTGAGCATTGGCATCAGAGATGAAATGAAATGTTCTCCATCATCACTTTTAGGGGCCAGAAGCCCAACCCAGTTCCACTGGAAATACAGAAGCAGCTGGACCAAGCCCACATACTGAGGAAATTCCTTGGGATTAATACGGAGGAAGGAAGGATAAACTGTTCTCTCTCCCTGTGAGAACTCAAAGCCAACACCGAGCTGGAGAAAGTGGGACAAAGTAAAGGTTGATGTTGACTTTAGGGGTCACTATTGTGAGGTTTATTACCCTACCAGTCAGGTTGGCTCACTTTGAATGGCAAGTTGAAGCTTCTTCCCCTCTTAGGAAGAGCCATCAATTACAGTTTTTGGACTGGTTCTGATATGTCAGAAGACAAGAGAAGAAAGCATCAAACTGATTCAGAGAATAAATGGCACTAAAAGGATGGCTACCCTTTTTTATCAGATATAAACTAAGAGTCACAAACTCATGATGTGCCCCCAAAAACTACCTTTAGTTTCATCGTTGGCTTCTCTGTGTGCTTCTGATCTTTGTCTACTCCATAACTGTATATAAAGAGGCCCCACTTACCTGTGAGACCTTGAAGATGCTGAAGATGGAGGCCATCTGCCTTGAGGATTTGGAGCTGAGACCTCCAATGACAGAAAGGAGAGTGCCCTGATTGTCACATACATAATCCGGAACCATTCTGCCTCGTGTGGAGAGCAGGGAGAGGCTGATTAAGGAATTCTTTCTCTCAATCTGGTGATTATCATAGATGTGGAAGCCAAGTGTGATGTTGGGGAGGAGAACCACATCCTTGTTCACCTCTGTGACTGCAAACACCAAGGCCAAGAACTGCTGGTATTTCTTGGGCCTGATTCTATAGTGAGAAAAAAATAATAATTGGAGAACATTACTGGAAAGATCATAAATGCTGTTGGAGTTTGGTTTGGTCTTTTGTGATGTTCTTTGGACCAAACTCCCAAGTTTCATTGGGTTTGGATTTTTTTAAAGGATCTTCCTTAATTAAACTGTCCATCCAAATCACAGATCATTTTATACACTTTTATCATCCCTTCCTTCTTCACTTTGCTCTGGTGATTATAATCCTTCCCAGTTTTTCCTCTAGCAGGTTATTGATTTTGTTCTCTCTTGGAGAAGTTTCTTCTGGACAGTTAACCATTGCTGAGCACAAAATTCCAATGAGAGTCACAGTGTAGATTTCCTAAAAGCCATTGTTCATGAGCACTCTGATTCCAAAAGAGAGTTTTGCTTTTGTATTTTTTTATTTATTTTATTTTATTGAGGAAATTTATTTGCCACCCATCTTGTATCCAACAACTCGTATCTCGAACTGAAAAAGGATTGCATTTGTATTTGACTTTTCCACCATAACTTTCTATTGAAATTAATATTGTGGGTCAATGTCTTCACTAGACCACTACAATTTATAATGTGTTGTCCCTCCTCACTTTTTATGCATCATCAATTTCATCAGGAGGTATTCTGGAAAGAATTCTATCCTCTTTTATGAGCTTGGTTCTTTATTGAAAAAATTGCAAAGATTTACTCTAAGGCATTGCAAACACCATCAGATGTAGTATTTCTAAAAGGAATCCCTAAAATCCCAAAGAAAGAAAGCATTAATCTACATCTTTCAACTGGGCGAAACTTACACAATTGATAAAAGATGTTGGAATGGGTCTTTATGAAAGCGTAGGCTGTTGAAGTATAAAACAATAGTTGCCAGGGGCAAATTCCCACCAATAATAAGATCACCAGGCCTGTAATAGTCCTCCAGAATTTGCAAAGACGTTGTCAACACACATATGGTTTGCGACCTCTTCTCAGAAGTTGGAGGCAGGAACCAGAGGAGCAGCAGGAGAGGCAACCCAGTCATTCTTGTCACCTTCCCTCCTAGATCAAAAATCTACATTTGTGAGAAGGTGAATTGCAGGTAGCCCTTGAAATCTCAGCAGAGCTTTAACACAATACAGACAGGCCATCCCACCTGGATGACTGCGTGGCAAATTTATATCACCCATGTTTCCCCTTATATACATTTGAGCTGGGATTGAAGAGAGAGCTAAGGCAGTTGAGTCTCATCAAACCCAGAAGTAAGCTTTTTGCGAGACAAGGTGAGATGGCATGTCCTGCCCCCTACCTGGGGAATTCCAGGTATATTTTTTAAAGCAGATTTTATCTTGGAAGATTTTTGTGAGTAGAATTCCATAGGGGATACATTAAGAATTACTGTTCCATTGATAATTGCAAAGAAAAGCAATTGTCCTACCCAGTTACTACTAGATTTGATTGCACACCAGAAAGGGAAAAACATGTTTGTGCCTCTTGTTGTTATGCATAGAGATGGACTGGAGAATGAAGGTGAAGTTGGATATTTGACTTATATGTAACTGAGGCCCTGCAGACAAGATGGAGTTTTGATAGAGGAATTGTAGCTCAGGGTTGAAATCAGGAGTGGTTGGTGCTCTCTGAGGTTGTGTCAAGGTTCTGACTGATGAACCCAACCAAGCAAACAGCTTCGAGACATTCCAATCTCTTAATGCAGAACTTTATTGAGTACATCCCTTCGGCACTAATGAAAGCAAAACCAGCTCTGGCAAGACCCCTTCCAAACTCACATAGTAAAAGCATTGAATTCTGCCTCCTCCCTCTGGGTTAGATCATGTTGCCCAATCAAATGGAAAAATATTGTTGTCAAGCCCCAAAGGCTTGCCATATGAACGGGGACAGGGGGAGCACGAACAACAACCCACCGGGCCGAGAAGCAGCTGAGCAGTGCACCGCCACACCCCACAGCAGCACCGGGCGAACTTCCTCTGGGCGGACGTCTCCACGAGATGCACGACAGACGCCAACGAAACCTGAGATATTAGTGGGAGTTCCCGAGGGTCACCTACGGCCTGCAGAACGGACAACGACGGGCGAGCCGCCTCGGGCTAAGGGGAATGCACTTCGGCGGGAGAGCAGGGGGTTGTCTCCTAGCCACCAGGAAGTTCGGCAGGGCGAGATTAGCGGCGGGCAACAGGCGCGCGGATCGGGCGCACGGACAGCGGGGCGTGGGGGCGGAGCTTCGTCGGGGAAAGGGAAAGCACAGGGAAGGGGCGTAGCATTTATCCATCTCAAACGGATGTTGGTTTGGGATGGGGGGGCGGGGCTGCAGGGTGGAGCACACCGATATATTGCGGTGGAAGAAAATTATTCCCAGTGCTGACTTTGTCTCACTTGCACAATAAAGAGCTTGTTGGGTGTCAGCGTGTGCCGGTCTTCTTTGCTTCGTGCTACAGACGATTTTGGATACGTTTGACATAAAGTCAGCACTCCCTAACTCTCCAGCCTCCAGTTCCCGCGTACGGTGGACGGCTACGGTATGGCGGAGGGAACACAGGGGGCCGCCTTGGTTGAGGGAGAGGTGGCGGCCGATGGGGTTGCGGATGCTGTCCCGGCGCCGGAGCCGGCGGTGGCCCAGCCAGTGGTACGGCCGAAACTGTTACAGTCTGCAATCTCAGGACTCGATGTGGGGGAGGCAGGGGCCGCTAAGCCACAGGAGGAGTGGTGGCAAAGCCCAGCGGTGACTGGACTGCAGCCCGAACAGCTCCTAACACCAAAGCCGAAGCTCGGTCATTCGGGGTGGAGAGAGAGACGCGCCACCATAGAGGACGACGAAGACTGGAGCTACTCCACGGCTCCGGGCCAGGAAACCATGGATATCTTGCGCCATCGGTTTGGCGAAGCAAGTTACAAGGGTGCCGCCAATATGTGGCAATCGGAAGGGGAGGCTGCGGGGCGCACCCCCTCGTCTAGGTTCCGCCTAAGCAGTCCGTGGCTGCAGTTGCCTAATCCCACAGGTGGACCGGGCGTTATGGGACTCCCTTCAAGCGGGCCGCCAGGTCAGACACACCCAGCCCAGCCGGGCGGGCCCAGGAACGTGGCAAGAGGTCCGACAACGACAGGAGGTATGGAACAGCAGAGCTTCGCGGCCGGACATCCAAACATTGTGCCAGGCCAACCCCAGGGGCTGTGGGGGCCAGGATATCTATGGGGGGTTCCCCCTATTCCGGTTACCTTTGATGGTAACCCCGACCAATTGGCAATGTTCCTGGGACAGACCATAAGCCACCTGGACCAGTTTGCACAGCTATATGTCTCCCAATGGGCTATGGTCGGCGCCATTACTGCCGCCTTGCACGGAGAGGCGGCCGCGTGGGCGGCTGACCTGTACAGTGACCATGCCCGGGAGTTGGGGAGTGCGGGGCTGTTTTTGGACGCTCTGCATGGGAGGTTTGATGACCCCACCCGGGCACAGAGGGCCGAGGCAGACCTGCTGGCGCTCCAACAGGGGAAACGCCCGGCCATTGAGTACGTGCGGGAGTTTCGGAAGTTAGCCGGCCGGTTGCAGTCTTCTTGGCCGGAGCGGATATTAGTACATCAATTCAGAGCAGGCCTAGACCACGACCTACAGCAAGCCTGCGTATACCGGGGTGTGCCCAACAGACTGAGAGACTGGTTCAGGGTAGTGGTCGAACTTGAGGCAGGCCTGAAAGAAGTATATCGAGGGTACGGGGACGTTCCGCGGCTGCGGCGTCCCAGGGATAGGCCTCGCGAGGGAAGCCAGGACCAACAGCGGGCAACACCAAAGCCACCAGGGGCGTCAGGAGCAGCCGGTTTCCGATGTTTCCGCTGCGACCAGCCGGGCCACCGCGCAGCCGACTGTCCAGCACCCAGCCCCCGTAAGGCCACAGCAGTTGGTAGAGCCACGCCCATGAAGAAAGCCACAGAGAGTTCGAGGGCGGTTATCCAGCAGCCAACTCCAGGGGCGAAAACAGGGTCTCCGATTATGCCAGAGCCTACAGCCGGGGTACGCTACCAGCCGGGGGACGAGGAGGACAGCCCTGACCAGGGAATGGCCGACCCAATGGTGAGTGATCCCATTAGCCCATTCCTCCTCCCTATAGTCCTCACGAGTCCGGTGACGGGTGTACAGAAGACGTGTCAGGCCTTGATCGACACCGGATGTACACGATGTCTGATGAGTAGAAAGGTAGCGGTGGACAGTGGGTTTCTGATATATCCATTGCCATAACCAATACGGTTCGAACAAGTGGACGGGTCATTGTTGGGGGGAGTCCCCGCGACCCATGTGACGGAACGGGTACGCATGGACCTAGGAGACCATTGGGAGGTGTTGCGGTTCATCGTGGTGCCCATTATGATGAAGACGGTCATATTGGGGTTGTCCTGGTTGGACAAATGGACCCCAACTATATGTTGGGAAGGGGGGTACCGTAAAGTGCGTCTTGGGGTAGGTCCAATACCAGGGACAGGTGGTAACGAGGGCCAGGTTCCCAAGTGCCCGGGGGTAGCGGCGCAACTCCAGGAGATGGGAGGAGAAGTACCATATCCCGAGGAATACAGGGATTTAGCGGCGGTCTTCAGCGAGGAGGAGTGTAATCACCTGCCCCCTCACCGGCCGACGGATTGCGCTATAGAGCTATTGCCGGGGGTTAAGCTCCCGAAACCCCGGATGTACGCTATGACATCACCGGAGGTGCAGGAACTCCGTAGATACATTGACCAGAACTTGGCGCGAGGGTTCATTCAGCCTGCTAGGTCCCGGATAGCGGCTCCCGTCCTTTTCAAAGAAAAGAAGGATGGTTCATTACGCTTATGTGTCGACTTCTGGGGGTTGAACGCAGTATGTGTTGAGCATGTATACCCCCTACCCCTAATGAAGGATTTATTGGCACATTTGGGGACGGGCCGCATATTTACCAAATTGGACCTACGGGAGGCATACTATAGAGTACGAATTAAGGCTGGCGACGAGTGGAAAACGGCGTTCAACTGTCCGTTAGGCAGTTTCCAGTTTCGCGTCATGCCATTCGGGTTACAAGGGGCCCCCGCGGTATTCATGCAGTTAATCAATCAGGTGTTGCATGAACACCTATACCGCAGGGTACTCGTGTACCTAGATGACATTCTAATATATACCGCAACAAGGGAGGAGCATGTCAGCCTGGTGCGGCAAGTACTGCAGAAGTTGCTGGAGGCCCAGCTTTATGTGAAATTATCGAAGTGCGAGTTTCACCGGGAGCGACTAGATTATCTGGGCTACCGCATCTCGGGGAGCGGGGTGGAAATGGATCTGAGCAAGCAGTACAGGAATGGCAAGCGCCCCAGACTAGACGCCAGCTGCAAAGTTTTCTCGGATTCGCGAATTTTTACCGCCAGTTCATTCCATCATTTGCAACCGTGGTGCATCCCCTCACGGAACTGCTGTGGACGAAACACCTTGCGGTGAGGCCTCGCCCGAGCCAACGGCTAGAGTGGACCGTGAGTTGTCAAAAAGCGTTTGAGTCACTGAAAACGTTATTTGCTAAGGAGCCCGTGTTACGCCACCCAGACCAGAGTACCCCTTTTGTGGTCCAGGTGGATGCCAGCGATGTGGCGGTGGGGGCGTTGCTGTTGCAGAAGAACAACGGGGGAGTGTTGCAGCCATGTGCCTATACGTCGCGTAAATTCACGACGGCCGAATGTAGCTGGACCGTCTGGGAGAAGGAGGCCTTCGCGATCCGCTGGGCTCTGGCAACATGGCGGCATTTGTTAGAAGGGGCCAAGCTGCCTTTTGAGGTGTGGACAGACCATAAGAACTTGGAGGCGCTACAGACCCCGAGGCGCCTGGCCCCCAAACATGTCCGATGGGCCCAATACTTCAACCGGTTTAATTTCACACTGAGGTATGTGCCGGGGGGGAAGAACTTTTGGGCCGACGCATTATCGCGGATGCCGCAGTACCATAGCAAACGGGAGGAGGTAATACAGGCACTGATGCCTCCTTATCGGCGTGAGACCGCTGAGACCGTAAGTCACAGGTCTCAGGTAAGCGAATTAGAGGCCATTAGGACTGCCTTGCTGTTGGATGCGTGGGCGAATGAGCATTCGGGATGGTTGACTAATCGAGACGGTGTGGCATGGAAAGGGGATAGGATATATGTGCCCGAGAGCCTACACCCCTCCGTTCTTCGAAGGTGTCATGACGCTAAACAAGCGGGCCATTTTGGATTTTTAAAGACCCTGCATTTAGTACGACGACAATTCTGGTGGCCCAAACTGAAAGTAGATGTGGAACAGCATGTAAAAGGGTGCCACGTGTGCGCCAGCGCGAAGCCCCGGGTAGGGAAGCCCATGGGGTTATTACAAACGGTGGCCGATCCGTCTCGGCCGTGGGAAGAGATCGCCATGGATTTTATTGTAGAACTACCCGACAATTGGGGTTACAGCATGATATGGACCGTGATAGATCTCTTTTCCAAACAGGCACATTTCATCCCATGCAGAGGCCTGCCATCAGCGCGACGATTGTCACGGTTGTTTATTCAACACATCTATCGGCTCCACGGCATACCTAGGAGAATAGTGTCAGATAGAGGGGTGCAATTCACCGCGAAATTCTGGAGGGTGTTCGTTCGTTCGCTAGGGTCATCACAGGCGTTGAGTTCAGCATATCACCCGAGCACCAACGGGGCGGCGGAAAGGGCAAACGCCATGGTGGAAAGGTACCTCCGGAGTTATGTGTCATTCCAGCAAACGGATTGGGTGGACCTATTGCTGTTTGCTGAAGTGGCATATAATAATACCGTCCACAACAGTACGGGGTATACCCCGTTTAAAATAGTGTATGGTATGGAGTTTAACCCCATGCCAGAATTGTCACCAGAGGTGGCCAGCGGCCAGACCCCTCAAACATGGCACTCCAAAATTGCAGGGTTGTGGGACCGGGTGAAGGTAGCACGAAGGAAGGCCGAAGCTGCTGCCAAAGTCCAAGCCGACAAAAAACGGGCCGAGCATAAACCGTTCAAAGTGGGAGACTGGGTGTATTTAGCCACCAAATATCTACGCCTGCAAGTGCCATGTAAGAAGCTGGGCCCGAAATATGTGGGCCCCTTCCAGATCCTCAAAGTGGTTAACCCAGTTACAGTTCAGCTACGGCTACCCGCCTCTCTAGGCAAGGTTCACCCCGTGTTCCATAGTAGTCTACTCAAACCAGCACATAGAAGTCCCTACGCTGACGGGGCACCAGGACCGGTCTCCGGGTCCCATTATGAAGTGCAGGAGGTCCTAGACTCACGAAAGCGATATGGTAAAACCCAATACCTCCTTCGGTGGAAAGGCTACCCGTTATCGGACGCAACCTGGGTGGGAGAGGAGGACATAAAGGCACCCAACCTAATTCGGACGTTCCACCGTAGGCACCTGGATAAGCCGGGGCGGAACAAGTGTAACACTGTGTATTCAACCCCTTTCCTTTCTTTTCCAGGGGGACGCGTGGTAGAGGGGGCCGCATGTCAAGCCCCAAAGGCTTCCCATACGAACGGGGACAGGGGGAGCACGAACAACAACCCACCGGGCCGAGAAGCAGCTGAGCAGTGCACCGCCACACCCCACAGCCGCACCGGGCGAACTTCCTCTGGGCGGACGTCTCCACGAGATGCACAACAGACGCCAACGAAACCTGAGATATTAGTGGGAGTTCCCGAGGGTCACCTACGGCCTGCAGAACGGACAACGACGGGCGAGCCGCCTCGGGCTAAGGGGAATGCACTTCGGCGGGAGAGCAGGGGGTTGTCTCCTAGCCACCAGGAAGTTCGGCAGGGCGAGATTAGCGGCGGGCAACAGGCGCGCGGATCGGGCGCACGGACAGCGGGGCATGGGGGTGGAGCTTCGTCGGGGAAAGGGAAAGCACAGGGAAGGGGCGTAGCATTTATCCATCTCAAACGGATGTTGGTTTGGGATGGGGGGCGGGGCTGCAGGGTGGAGCACACCGATATATTGCGGTGGAAGGAAATTATTCCCAGTGCTGACTTTGTCTCACTTGCACAATAAAGAGCTTGTTGGGTGTCAGCGTGTGCCGGTCTTCTTTGCTTCGTGCTACAGACGATTTTGGATACGTTTGACAATTGTTATGAGAAAGCATTTCTAGGTCTGGCCAGACGTCTGGTGTAATGTCCTTGAGTTTCATGGTCTGGCTTCTTAATCTTTGAAATCTGCATTCCAAACCTCTCTCCTCCCCCCAAGTTTGTTGGCAAGCTAAGAAGCAATATTTGTCACACCAGCAAAACCACCCTTTGAAACTTGATAGGCAGACCCTCCTAAAAACTGGAAGGAAACTGAAAAACAATAAACACATAATAAGCCATTCCTCCTCCTCGTCTTCTTATTTCAGAAGCCCTTGGTTTTTGAGGGACTTTGCATGGAACCTATTGATTATCCGCTCTGCTCTGATGTTGTGAGGTTTAATCCATGTCACTTCTTCTGTTGGGTAACCTCTCCACTATTCTAGATACTGTAGCTTCCCCTTATGGACCCTAGAATCTAGGATTCACTTAACCTTGCAATGCCTCTCACCCTGCACTATTATTGGTCTGGGCACTTCCTTTTCAACTGGCCTCAGTCTAGACTCCTTAGCCAGCTTTAGCAAACTGCAATGAAATACTGGATGCACTTTACCCAATATATTGGGCAGTTTCAACTCTGCTGTAACCGGCTTAATACTTTTCACAATAGAGAAAGTCATACGTAGTTAGGGCCCAATTTCTTGCAGGGAATCCTCAATTTTAAATGATTAGGGGACTGGAGGCTACAACATATAAGGAACGGTTGCTGAAATTGGGTATGTCTAGTTTAACGAAGAGAAGGACGAACGGGGACAAGATAGCAGTGTTCCAATATCTCAGGGGCTGCCCCAAAGAAGAGGGAGTCAAGCTATTCTCCAAGGAGCTTGAAGGCAGGACGAGAAGCAATGGATGGAAACTGATCAAGGAGAGAAGCAACTTAGAACTAAGGAGAAACATCCTGACAGTTAGAACAATTAACCAATGGAACCACCTGCCTCCAGAAGCAGTGAATGCTCCAACACTGGAAGTTTTTAAGAAGAAACTGGACAGCCAGTTGTCTGAAATGGTGTAGGGTTCCTGCCTGATGACCTCCAAGGTCCCTTTCAACTTTATTGTTGTTGTTGTTGTTGTTGTTATTATTATTATCATTTCCCACATGGAATTACCCCTGGGGAGCTCACTTCTTGTCTGTTTGTTTCTTTTGACTCTCTGTTGCTGTGGCTAGCACTTTCTTCAAGTTACCCCATGTCCTTGAAAATCACTGAAATCCCACTTGAGCAACACCAAAAGTCATGTGTATGTATTTATTTCATTTTATTAAAAGTATCTTATATATGAATGTAAAAAGAATGTATGTTAACATCTGATAAATATCACGGTATATGTATGAAGAAGGACAGTGCAAACGTTGGCTTGAAACTCAACATTAAGAAAACCAAAATCATGGCATCCAGCCCTCTCAATTCCTGGCAAATAGATGGGGAAGAAATGGAGGTAGTGACAGATTTTATTTTTCTGGGCTCCAAGATCACCTCAGATGGGGACTGCAGCCAAGAAATTAAAAGACGCTTGCTCCTGGGGAGGAAATCTATGGCAAATCTAGACAGCATACTAAAAAGCAGAGACATCACCCTGCCAACAAAAGTGCGTATAGTCCAGGCCATGGTTTTCCCAGTTGCAATGTATGGCTGTGAAAGTTGGACCATAAGAAAGGCTGAGTGCCAAAGAATTGAGGCCTTTGAACTCTGGTGCTGGAGAAGACTCCTGCGAGTCCCTTGGACTGCAAGGCATTCAAACCGGTCAGTCCTAGAAGAGATCAACCCCGACTGCTCTTTAGAAGGCCAGATCCTGAAGTTGAAACTCAAATACTTTGGCCACCTAATGAGAAGGAAGGACTCACTGGAGAAGGGCCTAATGCTGGGAAAGATTGAGGGCAATAGAAGAAGGGGACGACAGAGAATGAGGTGGCTGGATGGAGTCACTGAAGCAGTAGACATGAACTTAAATGGACTCCAGAAGATGGTAGAGGACAGGAAGACCTGGAGGAACATTGTTCATGGGGTTGCGGTGGGTCGGACACGACTTCGCAATTAACAACAACAACAACAATATGTATGGGGGAGAGTTTGGAAAAATAAAAAATTATTAAAAAAAAAAATCACTGAAATCCCCTTGCCTGGGGATACAGACTTGATTAAAATCATAACAGGGAGAAGGGACTAATTAACCAGACTGAATTTTTGCTTTAACAACGTGTGAAATAAGAACGGGACAATCTAGACCAGTGGGGGCGAACCTATGGCACGCGTGCCAGAGGTGGCACTCAGAGCCCTCTTTGTGGCATGCTCATCATGCCCCTGAGATGGCAACTGTGCCTCTTCAACCAGCCGCCCACTAACTTGCCGAGGTCCCACATGGCTGGATACATCCCAGCACCATGTGCTCGCTGGCCTCTGTATGCAGGGGCTGATAGTGTCAGGCAGTAGCTGCCCCAGCCCCTGCCTCACCTTGCCCTGTGACAATGGCACCCCTACCCTGCCTCTCCTTGCCTCGCCTCACCCCACAGGACGAGCCTCCTGCCCACTGCCCCACCTGCCAGAGACCCCCTGGATCTCCCCCAACCCTGCCTGGCCCCCACAGGCGTCTCTCCCCACGAGCAACATTGAGATGATCACGCTCACCTTGGCCACACCCACCCAATCTTCCATGACCACCACAGCCACGCCCATCCAGTGGGCCACGCCCACCTGGCACCCGGCGATAAATAAGTGGGTTTTGGGTTGCAGTTTGGGCACTCCGTCTGTAAAAGTTTCGCCATCACTGAACTAGACTTTATAAAAGAAAGTTTAAAACTTTACACCCAAAGGAGAGGCTAAAATAGAGGAAAAAGAGGAAAAAGAGCCGAGGTGGCGCAGCAGTTAGAGTGCAGTACTGCAGGCCATTTCAGCTGACTGTGTTCAGCAGGTCAGCGGTTCAAATCTCACCGGCTCAAGGTTGACTCAGCCTTCCATCCTTCCGGGGTAGGTAAAATGAGGACCCAGATTGTTGGGGGCAATGTAAATATATATATATATATATATATACATTGCTTACTGGTGTACACCGCTTAGAGAGTGCTTGCACTTAAAGCGGTATATAAGTCTCATAAATAAATAAATAAATAAAATAGAACAAGAGCGCCATCTACTGGCCTTACTGGCAGAGGAAGACAATAAGAGGCAAAAGTGGCTGACCTTGAACAGAAGTGTGGTTTGGAGTAGAAGCTGTAAATAATAATTAACTTTGGCACCTGCAACTTGTTTACTCTGGAAAGCTGAAAGAGAGAGCCAAAGTAGTATGACTGTGTAAACCTAACAGCTTTCTGGCTGTAACAGACAAAAAATAATCAAGCAGGTTGAATTGACAAACAGTAGGAAATTATTTTCAGTTTGAATAGAAGAATTCTCTTGCCAGACTTTGATGGATTGTAAATAATTTGGATGGTTTACAACTAATTTTTGATGTGATGTCCATTGAAGAGGAAGAGAAGAAGGGACTAGAACAATCATAGAAAAACTCTTGGATTATTTTTGTGAAAGACTGTTGGGGATACAGCTGGGCCATTGTGGATTACAAATAAATTTTGATATAATATTCTTTAAAGAGGAAGAGAAGAAGAGTTGAAGACAGTTCATGAAGGATACTTTGATCTATTTTGTAAAAGATATTTAGTGACATAGTTGGGATCTTGTAGACTACAAAGAATTTCATACAATATTTCTATGTTCTCCATCTCCTGTTCTACAAGGGGTTGCATTAACCTAAAGAGAAATAGGGCGCAATTTGTTTAATTAAATTAAATTAATAATACATTAATTAAATTAATAAATTAAATAAATTTAAGCAGTCTCCTAGACTGCTGACTCTTGTTCAAGGAATACGTAGCAGTCAAGACCAGAAGGGCCTTTATTGAGTTTAATTGTGCCCCGTTGTGCCCTTACTGGATTAGGAAGCTAATACAGACAATAAGTAATATCAGAAAGCATAATAGCAATAGCACTTAGACTTATATATCAGTTCACAGTGCTTTACAGCCATCTCTAAGTGGTTTACAGAGTCAGCATCTTGCCCCCAACAATCTGGATTCCTCATTTTACTGAACTTGCAAGACTGAGTCAAACCTGAGCCAGTGGGAATCGAACTGCCAAAATGCTGGCAGGTGGCAGTCAGCAGAAGTACCTGCAGTACAGCAGTACTGCATTCTAATCACTGGGCCAACGTGTTCAGTGTCATGTTCAATTTCCCTTGCTTCTCATTTTCATCAATCTGTCAAATTCAGTTTCTCACAAATGGTTGTTTAAAAGCAAGGAATTAAACCGGGACGTTCCACTGTTTCAAGCTTTTGGGCGGAGATGGGAGGAAAGTTCTCTCCAAATGGTTGGGATCTCCTCCTTCTACTCTGAGTCAGTTTTGGCTGGCCAAGAGCTTGCCTTTTGAAAAAGAAGCAGAGGGCAACCAACAGGAGAGCAATGGGGAGGCAGAGAAGGAGGTGATGGCATTGGGGATGGTGGATGTCCTCTGTCTCCTGCAGGTCCTCTCAGGTGATCCCTGAAGGTAGCCAGTATTCCTGCCTCCAAAGCCACTGCATGAGCTGCGCCATTCCCTGGGAAGAAAGAAAAAAGGCAAGGGGTGAGATGGGGTGCTTCAAGAATGTTTCTACTATACCATCTTCCTCCTTTCCTTTCTGCCAGAACCTGGAGGTAGGCCGTGTCGGGGAACAGTGCCATTGTAACTTCAAACAGTCACTAAATAATGAACTGTCGAGGACTGCCTGTAAACTGGATATTACAGAGCAAGATTGGAATCAGCTTTGGGAAGCAGTCAAGTTGTCCCTAATTTAATCCTTGGAAAATGTGTCACACCCACCTTTTTATTTTCCAAAGCCCTAACAGTGACCACAAGGATAGGCAATTCTTGGTTTGAAGCCACAGCCCTGAATGATTGCCTTGTTGCATACGATCTTTCATATGGAACCTGTCCTTCTCTGTCTGGTGGGCATCAATTCCTAGAGAATTCTTTTGTTGAAAGAGCTTTTTGAGGCCTCTGAATACAAACTAAAAGAGAGTTATCAGCATTCTAGTCCATGTGTGGCCTTACGAGGGTAATATAGATGCTATCACTTCCCACGATCCTGATCCCTCTGTTTGAGGCAACCTAGGATTGCATTGGCTTTTTTGGCCGCTACAGCACACTGCTGACTCATACTTAAATGCTGATCCACCAGGATACCCACCGTGTTTTCCTGAAAATAAAACCAGGTCTTTTTTTTCCTCCAAAAGAGGCACCAGGTCTTATTTTGGGGGTAGGCCTTACCTCACCTCCAGTACCGACAGCCCCACCCAGCCGGTCCACTTCTTCTGGGGCCAAAGTTCTGCAGCTGCATTCAGGCTTGCAGTTTGCAGTCAGGCCTTTCCAGAAGACCTAAGCAGCCGAGTACCGAGCTATGGATTGAATCGATACCTCAGTCCACTGAGGCTGAGAGGTCTTGCAGAATTGAGCTACGGATTGAATCCCTAGCTTGGTTCTTGGCTGCAGAGGTCTTCCAGAAAGTCCTGTGACTGAGAAATGCTGCAAGATAAGTGGGAGTGGGCTGCGTGGGGCAGCTCTACCCCTCGACACCCACCCTAGCTTGACTTTTAAGTGTGTACCATGGCCCCAAACTAGGGCTTTTTGGGGGATAGGGCTTATATTAGGCCCACTCCCCAAAATCAAGCTAAGGCTTATTGTTGGTGTAGGACTTATTTTGGGGGAAACACGGTAGATCCCTCTCACAGTCAGATATTGCCTATTATGTTACTGTAGGAAGTCAGCACATACACCCCAGAGAAGGAAATATTTTGGGGGATATTAAAAAAGGGAGAATATTATATTTTCTCAAAGGAATAATGGGAGAAAATCTTAAAAGGCAGAAACTTCTCACTCTGCCCCAAGCAGAAACTCAGAAGCCAGCTCTGTAGAAATGCAGATTTGATAATACTTTCAGAAAGACTGGAATCAGAAAGCTTGGAGCTGATTAGAAAGACAGAGACCCCTAAAATCTATACCCCCACCCAAAATATAAAGACATGATCTTTAGGACATAATAGGATTAATCCACCACTATTAGAATACCAAAAGGGCACACTGAACTTAAGGTCAAAGTTCATTGCACAGGAACAACCTCAAAGTTTGGCCTTGGAGTACAAAATGAAGCAGGGCACAGGCTGACAACATGGGTTTGTCAAAAATTGTTCATGCCAGACAAATCTTATTGCATTCTTTGACCAAGTGACAAAATTAGTGGACCAGAGGAATGCTGTGGATATAATTTACTTAGACTTCAGTAAGGCATTTGATAAAGTAGACCACAATCTACTACTTGATAAGATAGAAAAATGCGGGTTAGACAGAATCACCACCAGATGGATCCATAGCTGGCTGACCAGCCGTACTCAGCATGTGGTCCTCAATGGAACTGCATCTACATGGAGGGAAGTGTGTAGTGGGGTGTCCCAGGGCTCTGTTCTGGGCCCAGTGCTCTTTAACATCTTCATCAATGATCTGGATGAAGGGATAGATGGGGAACACATCAAATTTGCAGATGACACTAAGCTGGCAGGAATAGCCAACACTCCAGAAGACAGGCTAAGGATACAGGAGGATCTGTACAGACTCAAACACTGGGTGCTATCTAACAAAATGAAATTCAATGGTGAAAAAAGTAAGGTTCTACATTTAGGCAAGAAAAACCAAATGCACAGGTATAGTATAGGGGGCACCTTTCTCAATAGTAGTAACTGTGAGAGGGACCTCGGAGTCCTAGTGGACAATCATTTAAATATGAGCCAGCAGTATGCTGCAGCTGCCAAAAAAGCCAACACAGTGCTAGGCTGCATTAACAGAGGGATAGAATCAAGATCACATGAAGTATTAATACCACTTTACAATGCCTTGGTAAGGCCACACTTGGAATACTGCATCCAGTTTTGGTCACCACGATGTAAAAAAGATGTTGAGACTCTGGAAAGAGTACAGAGAAGAGCAACAAAGATGATTAAGGGACTGGAGGCTAAAGCATATAAGGAACGGTTGCTAGAATTGGGTATTTCTAGTTTAACGAAGAGAAGGACAAGGGGGGACATGATAGCCGTGTTCCAATATCTCAGGGGCTGCCACAATGAAGAGGGACTCAAGCTATTTTCCAAAGCACCTGAAGGCAGGACAAGAAGCAATGGGTGGAAACTAACCAAAGAGAGAAGAAACTTAGAACTAAGGAGAAACTTCCTGACAGTGAGAACAATTAACCAGTGGAACAACCTGCCTCCAGAAGCAGTGAATGCTCCAACACTGGAAGTTTTTAAGAAGAAACTGGACAGCTATTTGTCCAAAATGGTATAGGGTTTCCTGCCTGAGCAGGGGGGTTGGACTAGATGACCTCCAAGGTCCCTTCCAACTTTATCATTATTATTACTTTTATTATTATTATTATTGATCATCGCACATGGATTTGGCATTTTGTCTACCTATTGAGTCCTTACCCAGGACCTGGGATAGGCAGATGTGGATGTTGGATGGTATTACAGATATCGTCGCAGGATGGAAGCAGTTCCTAGTAAGGCCGCCTTTTGCAATTGACTAATAGCGAATTTGTCAATGCCAATGGTGTTCAAGTGGTGCTCCAGTTGTTTTGGGATTGCATCCAAGGAGCCTATGACTATTGGTACTACCCTTGCTTGCTTTTGCCACAGTCTTTCTATTTCTATTTGTAGGTCTTTGTATTTTGTTATCTTCTCCAGTTCTTTCTCTTCTATTCTGCTGTCTCCAGGCACTGCCACGTCCACTATCCAGACTTTTTTGTCTTTCTTATCGACAATTGTTAAGTCTGGGGTGTTATGTTGCAGGTGCTTGTCTGTTTGAATTCTGAAGTCCCAGAGCAGTTTAATTTTATCATTTTCTATGACTTTCTCTATTTTATGATCCCACCAGTTTTTGCTTACAGGCAAATGATATTTTTTGCAGATCTTCCAATGCACCATTGTTGCTACTTTGTCATGCCGCTGCTTGTAATCAGTCTGTGCAATCTTCTTGCAACAGCTTACCAAGTGGTCCACTGTTTCTTCAGCTTCTTTGCATAGGCGGCACTTACTGTCTGTTGCTGTCTTCTCAATTTTGACTTTGTATGCATTTGTCCTTAAGGCTTGGTCTTGTGCAGCCAGAATTAGTCCCTCGGTCTCTTTCTTCAATTTTCCTGCTCTTAGCCATTGCCAGGTTTTATTATTATCTGCTTTCCCAGCTATTTTTTTCATGTATTGGCCATGTAGTGCTTTGTCTTCCCATGCCTCTATTCTGTTCTTCATTTGGTCTTTCTTGTAGGCCAGTTTGGTCTCTCCAGTAGTTAGTAAGCCTTCCTGATATACTAATTTCAGTGCATCTTCATCATTGTTCTTCAGATATTCTTCCAAAGCCATTTTATTATTATTATTATTATTATTATTATTATTATTATTTTGTCAAGAGAATATGATGGTCATAACAAGCACTCTTTTCCAACAACCCAAGAGATGGCTCTACACATGGACATCACCAGACGGTCAACACAGAAATCAGATTGAGTATTTGCTCTGCAGCCAAAGATGGAGAAGCGCTATACAGTCAGTAAATACAAGACCAGGAGCTTACTGTGGATCAGATCGTGAGCTTCTCATTGCAAAATTTAGGCTTAAATTGAAGAAAGTAGGGAAAAGCACTAGGCCACTCAGGTATGAACTAAATCATATTCCTGAGGAATTATTGATTCTATTCACCCATTATTAACTTGTTTGTTATATTTCACAATTTTTTTTTAAAAAAAAACCCCGCTGATTATATTCAGCAATCTTGTTTTCTTTGCATTGTTATGGGTGCCTGTTCTTGAGTGGATTATGAAATGACAAAATAAAAAACAATTAAATTTAGAACATAGAATAATAGAGCTATTCTATGTTCTATGTTTTAAATTTAATTTTTTTTTTCATTTCACTATCCACTCAAGAACAGGTACACAAGACTTCCGGTTCCAGATCGTGGTGCCTCTAGTCGCACAAAGAGACTTGTCTCCTCATGGGCTAGCTTCCCTTCTCCGGTAGACCTTTATACAGGTCGATAGTTGCCCTGGAGGGCCTGACTATTGTTGAGGAGGCTGTGCTCAGCTGAGGAGGAGTGGCGGCTCCTCCAGCTGTCCGAGCTAAACTCCGAGGGCCGACGGAGAAGATCGGCCAGTAAAATGGCTGATCACTCATCCGCACCAACCACAAGTCAAAAGAACAACTAAGCATGAAGAACCATCGTGGTGGATCCGGGTGAGACCTTTCCTTCTCTCGCTATCCTGACTTTTCCTGTAATTTGACTATTTCCTTTTATTAAGAAAGCAGCAGCTGCCTATATGGAAAGAAGAGCTAAAAAGAAAAAGACTAATATTTTTTTGGTTGTTTTTTCTAATATTGGACTTTTGTTGGGGGGATTTTAGGGGGAAAGAAAAAAAAGGGACATTGTTACTTTGTTTTTTTTTAATTTGACAATGCTGGAGATACCTCTCTTGTTAACTTTTTTTAAAAAAAAAGAGAGAAAAATTTTTAATTTTATTAATTTGGAAAAAAGACTTTATAATCCACTGAATGTTATGACGTCCTGGCCTGGAGCTCCACAAGGAAATAAAAAGCCACAAACAGGAACGAAGAACAAACTGAAATTTACTGCAGTATGCAAAAGGAAAAGTCAGCACTGAGAACTGGTCGCTCTCAGCACCTTTACATAGGGAGCAGACTGCCCCACCCATAACGAATCTAACCCCACCCAGTAAAGCACCATCTGGTGCTGACATTATAATTACCGTGCTAACTGCGTCCCATCTGGCTCATTAGCCGGTTTCATAGCTTTCCCCCTTCTTATGTCGGGCCCTGCGAAGTCCCACAGTTTGCTAACACCATGCCAGCAGCGCTCCTGTGTCCCTTTCCCCCATCCGGCACTCCATCCAGTCCCATGCTGTCCTCGGGTCACTACAACGTT
Organism: Crotalus tigris; assembly: GCF_016545835.1. Taxonomy (NCBI): domain Eukaryota; kingdom Metazoa; phylum Chordata; class Lepidosauria; order Squamata; family Viperidae; genus Crotalus; species Crotalus tigris. Next base: position 121,012 of record NW_024097696.1, read on the forward strand.
CCCGTTTGCCAGTCCCCACCCCCAACGGGCGGCGTGAACTATCAATACACTCCGCATCATCGTCGGGAGGCTCGGAGTCAGCTGGAAAGCGGCCGGTAATCAATCAGCTGGGAAGCGGCTTGCAAGAGCCAAGGGAGTGCGGAAAGGCTGGCTGATGTTCGGAGCGGCTGACCAGTTGTGGGGTTCGTTGGTCTTTTCTCTAACACGCACCACTGCAGCCTCACAGGGCTCGCCATGCTGCCCCCCCTACTAGGAGTACCCCTGGAAAGTAAACAGATCAGAGTTAATGGTATCACTTCCTTGGTTCGGGTGTCTCCCCCCCTGGTTTTCCAGGATATTTCCTATTGTATGCCTTGATTAGCCGGGGTGCATTCATATCATCCTTCCTCACCCAGGAGGATTCTGACAGAGGGTACCCTTTCCACAAGACCAGATAATACAACCTCCCCGTTTCACTCGTGAGTCTAGGATTTCCTGGATCTCATAGTGGCCTGGCTCTACAGGCCCTGGGGTTTCTGGGGGGAAATATTGGGTCACTGGTTTTAATAGACTACTGTGAAATACAGGATGGATTTTACCCAGAAACCGGGGAAGCTGGAGTCATACTGTTATCGGGGTAATCACCTGTATAATTCGGACCGGACCGATATATTTCGGCCCCAGTTTCCTACAGGGAACCCGTAGGCGTATGTACTTGGTTGACAAATACACTATCAAGCCCTACGGGGGTTGCCATTTGCCAGTGGGGGGAACGTAGGAAACGACCTGCCACCGCCGTTCCAGGCTGCCGTTTCGCACAGCACCACCCAACAGCTGGCAGCAGCATGATACGAGCCCCGGTGCCCCACCCTCCTACCAGAAGCTGCAGAAGCTGGCGCCGGGTGCTCCGCCAGCCAGCTGGGCATTGGGAACCAGCTGGTGACCGCCCAACATAAGCCCCGACACTCCGCCCTCCTACCGGCTGCCGTGGAAACCAGGGCCGGAAGCTCCACCAGTCAGGTGGGCGTCGGGAACTGGCGGGCCGCCCCCGAGACCGGCTGTGCTACACCTGGCACCCCCGAGCCAGCGCAGCGCAAAGCACTGCACAGCCCTCCCTTCCAGCCAGTGGCGGGAAGCCCCGTTAGTCAGCTGGACATCAGGTGCTGGCAGGCCGGCATAGGGAGTGGGCCACATGACAAGTCACCACAGGGACTGCTCTCCATGGGGAGCTGCAAGGCACAAACATACGTACCAGTTACAAAGGAGCCGGGATGCGAGGTGACAACAAGTGACCATGCCTTGGCCGGCCAGGCGGTGGAACAAGGGGGCGGGGTTCCATGGAAGGAGGGCCTGGGTCAGACGTATGGACTTATAAAAGCAACTGGGTGGATGGTGGTTTCTGGGTGGAGGGTGTGGTTTGGGGCGTGGCATTATAAGAAGCACTGGGAGCAAACCACTCCCAGTGCTGACTTTGTTTGTTAGGCATTAATAAACTATCAAACTTGCACTACATTCCTGCGTTCCTGTTTTCTTCATTCGGGATGACAATGGACCTAGATTGACAGTAAGTCAGCACTCCCTCTCTATTTGCTGCTCCTTGCCTTTATCCCAACCGTAGGGAATGGCGGAGGGCACGCAAGACGCTCCTTAGGTGGAGGACATTGCAGTGGCTGGTTCTGCGGTGGCTGAGCCTGCAGACTCCCTCGAGGCAACCATAACCGGGGAGGAGCAGCTGGTGGTAAGACCAAAGGCCATCCAGGCACCTGGACCCCTGGCTGAGTTTCAGGAGACTGTGGCCACTAGGCTGAGGGAAGAGTGGTGGCAGAACCCAGCCTTGACATTTCTGGATGCTGGACAGCCTCGAAACCCCCCAGCCAGGTCATCGCTTCTGGGGTGGAGAGAAAGGCGATTGACTGGGGACAAAGAGGATGAATGGAGTTACTCCACTGCCCCAGGGGAGTACACATTGGATGTCCTTCGTGAGCACTTTGGCGAAGGCAGCTATCAGGGCCTGTCAGCTCGGCAACGGATGGACAATCCTTCTGGATGTGCAGAGACCTCGCAGTTCCGGTTGAGCAGTCCCAGGCTCCGACTTCCCCAGCTGGTGGGTGCAGCGGCAACAGGAGCCTCTACCTCTGGGCAGGGTTCTGCAGGGACTTCAGGCCAGGCAGCATGACTCAGTGGTCCAGGGCTGATGGGTGGGCCCAATCCCCAGGCAGGATAGCACAAAACTGGGGTGCAGCACCTGGCTCAACTACGCCTGCTGGGAGTGGTGGTATGGTACCACCTGCAGCCCAATGGGGCCCGGGGCACACGTGGGGCCCGCCATCTATCCCCATCTCTTTTGATGGGGACCCTGACATATTGGCTATGTTCCTGAGCCATGTGGTCAGCCACCTCGATCGATATGCCCACCTATACCCTTCCCAGTGGGCTATGGTGGTGGGGGTCATAACGGGGCTGCAGGGGGAGGTGGCAGCATGGACTGCCGACCTCTATAGTGACCATGTCAAAGAGCCTGGCAATGTGGGTTTGTTCCTGGAAGCATGGACAATTCGAGGATGTCTCCTGTCTCCAGCAGGCAGAAGTAGAAATCCTCTCTTTGAAACAACAAGGGCGGACAGTAGCAGATTATATCCACGACTTCTGCAGGTTGGCAGGCCGACTCAGCTCATCATGGCTGGAGCGGCTGTTGATTCATCACTTCCGGGCTGGGCTTGACCAGGAGGTACGTCAAGCCTTCAAGAATGGTTCCGGGTGGAGGCAGACCTAGATACTTACCTTAGAGGGTTTCAGAAAAGCTGGGACGCTGGTCGGGCACGACCACTCATGGGGAAGCCACGGGAGGGTAGACAAGGCCAGCCAGTCGGTTCAGCCACTTACCCCAGAGCTGCTGGTCCATCCGGTGGTTCTTCCTTCCGTTGTTTCCAGTGTAATCAACTGGGGCATCGGGTGGCTGAATGCCCGGCTCCTACTCCATGGGGATCTGGAACACCTGGAGGAACTGCTCCAACACCAAAGAAAGGCGCCGAATCGTCAAAGGCAGCAAAGCAACCAAAAACCCCGGCACCTCCATGGGTATTGCCAACAGACCAAGACGCCATGGCTGTAGCACGTTACCACCCAGCTGATGATGAGAGTGATGACAACCCAGTCGACGATCCAATGGTAAGCGAGCCCATAGCACCCTTCGTCTTGCCCATAGTACTAACAAGTCCGCGGACCGGGGCACGAAGGGAGTGTCGTGCACTTATAGACATGGAATATACCCGGTGTTTGATAAGTCGGGCGGTAGCCATGGAAAGTGGCATCAGGTTACATAAACTGGCCCAGCCCATGCGTTTCGAACAGGTGGATGGTTCCCTGTTGGGTGGGGCTCCAGCTACCCATATCATGGAACCGGTTTGTCTGGAACTTGGGGGTCACTGGGAAGTCCTCCATTTTATAGTGCCCCTGGCCATGACTGAGGGCAGTGATCCTTGGCCTAGCATGGTTAGATAGATGGGAACCCACCATTTGGTGGGAGGGTGGGTACCACAAGGTACGTCTTGGTGTTGGGCCCCGACCTCCTGAATAGCATCCAACAAAGCAGACCCCAGAACCATGTCCTACAAACCAAGCCCTGGTGTGTGGGATTGTAGGGGGGGGGACCCTTTCCCTGTAGAATACAAGGATTTGGCGGAGGTCTTTAGCGAAGAAGAGTGCAACCAGCTACCACTTCACCGGGCGACAGAATGCGCCATCGAGATTGAACAGGGGGCTAAGCTACCAAAGCCCCGGATGTACGCCATGGCACCCAGGGAGTTGGAGGAGTTAAGGCGGTTTATTGACTTAAACCTGGCGAGAGAATTCATCCAGCCGGCCCATTCCCGAATTGCTGCACCTGTCCTAGTCCGGGAGAAAAATGATGGGTCGCTTCATCTCTGCGTTAATTTCCAGGGTCTTAACGCCATGTGTGTGGAACATCAGTACCCTCTCCCGCTCATGAAGGACCTACTAGCCCAGTTGGGGGCGGGTATTCACCAAACTGGACCTTCAGGAGGTGTATTATCGGGTACGCATACAACATGGAGATGAGTGGAAGACAGCATTCAACTGCCCGTTAGGTAGCTTTCAATACCGAGTCATGCAGTTCGGGCTGCAGGGCCCCCCCCCACGGTGTTCATGCAGTTGATCAACCAGGTACTGCATGAACATGTGTACCGGGGGTCCTAGCATATCTCAATGATATTCTCATTTATACCACCACCTTGGAGGAGCACATCAGCCTGGTACGGCAGGTATTGTAAAAGCTACCTGCAGCAAAGTTGTATGTGAAACTGTCCAAGTGCGAATTTCACCGTGACTGGTTGAATTACCTTGGATATCATATATCAGCAGGGGGGTGGTGGAGATGGACCCTCTTAAAGTACAGGCAGTTCTGGACTGGCAGGCACCCAGCACCCAACGACAATTACAAAGCTTTCTGGGGTTCGCCAACTTTTATCGGCAATTCATTCCCTCATTTGCTGCCGTGGCCCACCTCCTAACCAAATTATTACGGACGAAACACCTAAAAAGTAAACCATGGCCTGGCCAGCCAGTAGGGTGGACCATGGCCTGCCAGAAAGCTTTTGAGGAACTTAAAGCCCTTTTCGCCAAAGAACCAGTGTTGCTCCATCTGAACCCTGACGCCCCTTTTGTAGTCCAAGCTAATGCAAGTGACGTGGCTGTGGGAGCCGTATTGCTGCAGCAGAACCAACAGGGGGTGTTGCAACCCTGTGCATATACGTCTCGGAAGTTCACCACGACAGAAAGAGGATGGGCTATCTGGGAAAAAGAAGCCTTTGCTGTAAAGTGGGCGTTGGTAACATGGCAACATTTGTTGGAGGGCTCTACACACCCATTTGAAGTATGGACCGACCATCAGAACCTGGAAGCATTACAAAAACCTTGGCGCCTGTCGCCTAAATATGTTCGTTGGGCCCGATATTTCGCTCGTTTTTGTTTCACCCTGAAGTATATGCCAGGAGGTAAGAATTTCCTTGCGGATGCATTATTTCGCCTACCTCAATACCACAGTGACAGGGAGGAGGTGGTACAGGCAATTATACCTCCCTGCACCCACAGGGAAGCACACATGACAGCAGGGTGGTCGTCCGACGTTATGCTACCGGAGCTAAGGGACGCTGTAACAGGTGATAAGTGGTTGCAGGAACATCCAGGCCTGCTAACACAAAGGGACGGTCTGGCTTGGAAAGGCGACAAACTTTATGTTCCCGAGGGACTACTACAAACCGTCCTCCAGAGGTGCCATGACGCCAAACAAGCTGGGTATTTCGGTTTTCTAAAAACCCTACATTACGTAAGGTGGCAATTTTGGTGGCCCAAATGAAACCAGACGTGGAGACCTATGTCAAAAACTGCCATATCTGTGCCACTGCAAAACCCCGGGTGGGGAAGCCAATGGGTCTCTTGCAGAAGGTAGCTGATCCGGTCCAGCCTTGGGAAGAGATCGCGATGGATTTCATAGTCGAATTGCCTCCAAGCCAAGGCTACACAGTGATATGGACAGTCATCGATCTCTTTTCAAAACAGGCTCACTTCATTCCTTGCAAGGGGTTGCCGTCAGCACAGCGACTGGCCAGGCTCTTCATACAACACATCTACCATCTGCATGGGGTGCCGCAATGTATAATCTCAGACCGAGGGGTGCAGTTCACAGCACAATTCTGGCGTACATTCCTCCAACTGGTAGGATCGTCCCAAGGCCTCAGCTCCGCCTATCACCCCTGTACCAATGGAGCTGCAGAGCAAGCGAATGCCATGATAGAATGGTACCTGTGTAGCTACGTCACCTTCCAACAAATGGATTGAGTAGACCTATTGCCATTTACCGAGGTGGCGTACAATAATACGGTTCATAGCAGTATCGGGTTCACCCCTTTCCGGCTGGTGAATGGAGTGGAGTTTGTGCCCATCCCGCAATGGTCCAAGGAGGCGGGTATGATACACACACCCCAAGCATGGATGACACGATTGACAGGGCTGTGGGGGTACGTAAAGAAGGGTCTAACACAGGCTGAGGTGGTTGCTAAGACTCAGGCTGATAGAAAGAGGGCCGACTACAAACCTTTCAGAGTGGGGGACTGGGTGTTCATCTCTATGAAATATCTCCGCTTACCAGTATCCAGCAGGAAATTAGGGCCAAAGTATATAGGACCATTCCCAATAGTCCAGGTAATCAATCCGGTAACAGTGCAGTTGCGGTTGCCTCCATTATTGGGAAAGGTACATCCTGTGTTCCACGGCAGTCTGCTAAAACCTGTGCACGGGACCCCGGTGGGTAGTAAGGACCCAGGGCCAGTAACAGGATCAGAGTATGAGGTGCAGGAGGTGGTCGACTCACGGATACAATATGGTAAACTACAGTATTTCATTCAGTGGAAGGGGTATCCCCTTTCAGAGGCCTCCTGGGTGGGGGTGGCGGATGTACATGCTCCTCGACTCCTGCGGGCGTTCCATCGCCGATGCCCGGAGGCGCCAGGAAGTACGAAGTGTGGACAAGTGCACTCACCTTATCCTCCTTACCTTTCAGATGAAGACGTGGGGGGGGCGCATGTCAAGCCTTATGGGGCTTGTCATTCGCCAGTGGGGGGAACATAGGAAACGACCTGCCACTGCCGTTCCAGGCCGCCGTTTCGCACAGCACCACCCAACAGCCGGCGGCCACACGATAGGAGCCCCGGTGCCCCGCCCTCCTACCAGAAGCTGCAGAAACCGGCATTGGGTGCTCTGCCAGCCAGCTGGGCATCGGGAACCGGCTGGCGACTGCCCAACACAAGCCCCGACGCTCCACCCTCCTACCATGGAAACCAGGGCTGGAAGCTCCACCAGTCAGCTGGGCATCGGGAACTGGCGGGCCACCCCCAAGACCAGCCGCGCTACACCCGGCACCCCCGAGCCAGTGTGGCACGAAGCACTGCACAGCCCTCCCTTCCAGCCAGTGGCCAGAAGCCCCGTTAGTCAGCTGGAAGTTGGGGGCCGGCAGGCCGGCATAGGGAGTAGGCCATGTGACAAGTCGCTGCAGGGACTGCTCTCCATGGGGAGCTGCAAGGCACAAACATACATACCAGTTACAAAGGAGCCGGGATGCAAGGCGACAACAAGTGATCATGCCTTGGCCAGCCAGGCGGTGGAACAAGGGGGCGGGGTTCCATGGAAGGAGGGCCTGGTCAGACGTATGGACTTATAAAAGCAGCTGGGCGGATGGTGGTTTCTGGGTGGAGAGTGGGGTTTTCGGCGTGGCATTATTATAAGAAGCACTGGGAGCAAACCACTCCCAGTGCTGACTTTGTTTGTTAGGCATTAATAAACTACCTAACTTGCACTACGTTCCTGCGTTCCTGTTTTCTTCATTCGGGACGACAACGGACCTAGATTGACATACACCATATCCCCACCTTGAATGGTTTATGTGACCTGCATTTCTTGTCCTCTTGAACTTTTGCAGAATCCTGTGCTCGTACGAAGGCCTTCTTGACTACATTTCATACCCTGCTTACTCGGGACAACCATTCATCGGGTTGGCAGGATTGGGATCCTGGACTGCTGAATTCAGGCATCGGTACAAATTTCCTACCAGACACCACCCGGAAAGGAGTTAAACCAATACTACTGTGTACTGCATTGTTGTATGCTACCTCCGCAAATACCACCAGATCCACCCAATCTGTCTGCTGGTAGGAAACATAGCTGCAAAGGTAGCATTCCACTGTTGTGTTCGCCCATTCCATGGCGCCATTTGTGCTCAGGTGGTACACTGAACTCAACCCTTGGGAGGAGCCGAGTAAGCTCACAAAGGTTATCCAAAATCGAGCTGTGAACTGGACTCCACGGTCTGATATAATCTGGCGGGTAGCTCCATGGAGGCAATAGACATGAGTTAAAAACATGCGAGCTAACCTCCGAGCTGATGGTAGCCCCTTACAAGGAATGAAATGGGCTTGTTTAGAAAACAAATCCACCACCGTCCAGATTACTGTATACCCTTTGCTGTCAGGCAAGTCAACGATAAAGTCCATGGCTATATCTTGCCATGGTTGTTCTGGGTCGGCCACTGACTGCAACAAACCTATAGGGTTCCCCAAGTTAGGCTTGGATGCGGCACACACAGGGCAGCTCTTTACATATGTTTCCATGCCCGTCCTCATTTGGGGCCACCAAAATTGGTGTCCGGCTAAATGCAACATCCTTAAATACCCAAAGTTTCCTGCCTGTTTGGCGTCATGGCAACGGTATAGAATACGGTTGCGTAGTGTTTTTGGAATGTATAATGTATTCCCATACCAGGCCAGGCCATCCCTTTGCGTTAACAGCCCATGGTGTTTCTGTAACCATGGGTCGTGCATGAGGGCTGCTTTCAGTTCCTCTTCAAAATCCATGGCAACTGGATGGGATGTTGCCTTCGCGACACCCTGTGTATATGGGGGCATGATTGCCTGCACCACCTCCTCTTGTTTACTCTCATACTGCGGCATCTGCTAGGAAATTCTGACCACCTGGTACATATTTCAAACAAAACTGGAAATGACAAAAGTATTGTGCCCAGTGCACATGTTTAGGTGACAACCTCCTTGGGGTTTGTAGCACCTCCAAGTTTTTGTGGTCCGTCCAGACCTCGACTTCATGTTTCGCCCCCTCCAACAGGTGTTGCTAGGTGGATAGGGCCCACTTTACTGTGAAGGCTTCCTTCTCCCAGATGGCCCACACTCTTTTGGCCTTCGTCAACTTCCGCGACATGTAGGCACAGGGTTGTAGTTGTCCATTCGGGTTCTGCTGGAGCAAGACCGCACCCACCATGATGTCGCTGGCGTCCTCCTGTACGACAAACGGCTGCTCTGGATCAGGATGCAACAGCACTGGTTCCTTGGTGAACAAGGCCTTTAGGGTTTCGAGTACCTACTGGCACTCCGTAGTCCAGGTTAGTGGTTGTCCGGGATGGGGCTGTGTATTACTCGTTAGGGTCCACAGCAGGTTTGTGAGAGGTAGAGCAACTGTAGCAAATGATGGAATGAATTGCCTATAGAAATTAGCAAAGCCTAAAAAGCTCTGCAATTGGCGTTGGGTCCGTGGGGCTTGCTATTCCAAGCTTTGCACCTTTTTCAGATCCATCTCCACTCCTGCTGCTGATATTTTGTAACCCAGATAGTCCAGGCATGTCTGATGGAATTCACACTTTGATAGTTTTACAAATAGATGGGCCTCCAACAATTTACATAACACCTCATGCACCAAACGTACATGTTCCTCTAATGTCTTAGTATAAATTAGTATATCATCAAGATACACCAACACCCCCTGGTATAAATGATCGTGCAGTACTCCATTGATGAGCTGCATAAAAATGGCGGGGGTGCCCTGCAGCCCAAAGGGCATAACCCGAGATTGATAACTACCCAGGGGACAGTTGAACGCTGTTTTCCACTCATCACTGGGCTTGATTCTAATCCAGTAATATGCCTCCCATAGGTCTCAGTTTGTGAAGATCCTCCCCTGGGCTAGATGGGCCAACAAGTCCTTCATTAAAGGCAGGGGGTACATATGTTCAATACAGACTGCATTAATGCCCCTGAAGTCCACGTACAGTCTGAGTCCTCCATCTTTTTTCTCCTGGAATAACACAGGCGCCACTATCCAAGACCTTGCTGGCTGTATAAAACCCCGTGCTAGGTTCTTGTCAATATAACGTCGTAATTCCTCCAGCTCCCGAGGCATCATGGGATACATACAAGGCTTTGGCAATTTTGCTCCCGGCAATATATCAATAGCGCAGTCAGTCGGACGATGGGGTGGCAGACTGTCACATTCACGCTCACTAAATACCTCTGCGAGATCATTATATATTGCCGGGAAGCCCGGACCCTGGTCCAGTTGATGTATCACTGCTTTAGCCCCGTCCTCCACTGTATGTCTTGTGTCGACCATCTGCCCTGGCAATCTGTCTTCCCCACCATCTTCTGACCTGGGTGGTCAAGGAACGACACCAAGATGCATATGCCGGCAACCACCCGGCCACCATATAGTAGGTCTCCACTTGTCCAGCCACGCTAACCCCAATATGACCTCCTCAGTCATGGATGGAACCACAATAAACCGGAGAACCTCCCAATGTTCCCCCATCTCCATTATCACCGGCTCCGTCACCAGCATTGCCGGAGCCTCACCCAAGAGGGAACCGTCCACTTGTTCGAAGCGGATCGGATGACTCAGGCACCTAACCTTAAGGCCTGATTTCATTACAGCCCCCTTATTGATAAGACATTTGGTACAACCTGAATCTATTAATGCCTGATGTTCACTAGTCTGACCTGTGGTTGGACTTGTCAGGGAGACTGGAATAGTGAATGGTGCTATCGGCTGGCTTACCATAGGATCCTCAACTGGGTCCAAATTGTCATATTCGTCCAGCAGGAGATCAGGGGTCACCGGAGTTGCTTCTCCCAAAGGCCATTGGGGCGTTTCCCTTTCTGCCTGATGTAGTGCCCTCGAATGGTCCGAGGTCTTTTTTGAGGTGGCTCCCACCTTCCCCAGGGTCGGCAATGCACCTTGTCCTGCCGGGACTGGGCACTCGGCTACCCGGTGTCCTGGCCGGTTGCACCTGAAACATCTAAACGTTCCTTTGTTAATTGGTGCAGAGGCAGACAGTGCAGGGGTAGGTGGCTGGCGTCCAGGCTTTTTTGGTTGCTCCCCCAAACACCGAGGAGTGGCCTGGTCATCCACAACCCTCCTCAACTCTTGCAACCCTGCATCTAGTTCGGTCACGACCCTGAACCAGTCCTGGAGCCTACACGGTACACCCCGTACAATGCAAGCCTGCTGCAGGTCTTTGTCCAGCCCATGGTGGAAGTGGTACACAAGAAGACGTTCTGGCCATGCCCTCAACCTACCAGCTGCACATTGGAACTCCTGAACATAGTCCTGTACAGGCCTTCCTTTCTGCCGCAGTCCCAATACTTCCGTTTCAGCACATTGCATGTGGGTAGGGTCGTCAAATCAAGCTCTCAGTGCATCAAGTAACAGCCCAACATCACCTACTTCTCAGGCGTGGTCGCTAAACAGATCGGCGGCCCAGGTAGCTGCCTCTTCCTGCAAACTTGCCGTTATTGCCACAACAATAGCCCATTGAGAAGAATACTGTGTGCCAAACCGGTCCAGATGACTTAAAACATGTCCCATAAACATAGCTAGCTTATCTGGATCCCCATCAAAGGACACTACTACGGGTGGTGGAAGCCACATCATGCCTGCCGGCGATAGAGCCATGGCCTGTGCAGCTCGCTGGCTGCTATCCGATGTCATGGTATGGTGACTATCTGCTCCTGGAACCCCTAACCTAGAGAAGCCAGGGAATAGTGTGGACTGGACAGTAGGCACAGCTGTTGAGGGTCCTCCTGCCTGGTCCTCCCGACCCCATCGCACCTGTCCCAGCTTGAGTTTTGGACTAGCCAACTGGAATCCAGAGGAACCTGTTGGAGGCCCGGAACCTGGGATGGCCCCTGACCTGGGCAGATAGCCTGTTTCCCCAAACCGCTCACAAAGAATGTCCAAAGTGTATTGCCCAGGGGCTGTGGAATAGCTCCATTCCTCGTCGTCATCACCGGTGACATGCCTCTCTCTCCATCTGCAAAGGGGGTCCCCCCCCCGCCAGTCACACATGGCCCACCAGCCTCTGAACGTAGCAGGACCGGACTTAGCCACCAATCCCCAGAAACAGCTGCCAAAATCCTCTGGCTGGACTCACCCCCACTGTCCACCCGCTGCTGGAGGCTCTCTTTGGGATGCACTGCCGGCTGGGCCTCAGTCACCTTCCCCTCCAGGAGTATCCCTTCCTCTGTGGAGGATTCCAGAGGCTCCCCTTCTGGAACAGCATCTTGAACTACGTCTGCCATGGCTCTCTGCAAGCACCTCTGCCAATGGGAATAAGGGGAGAAGAATGCTGCAGAATAAGTTTTGAATGCTGACTAACTGTTACGACGTCCTGGCCTGGAGCTCCGCAAGGAAATAAAAAGCCACAAACAGGAACGAAGAACAAACTGAAATTTACTGCAGTATGCAAAAGGAAAAGTCAGCACTGAGAACTGGCCGCTCTCAGCACCTTTACATAGGGAGCAGACCGCCCCACCCATAACGAAGCTAACCCCACCCAGTAAACCAGCATCCAGTGCTGACATTATAATTACCGTGCTAACCGTGCCCCATCCGGCTCATTAGCCAGTTTCATAGCCATCCCCCTTCTTATGTCGGGCCCTGCGAAGTCCCAGAGTTTGCTAACACTGCACCAGCAGCGCTCCTGTGTCCCTTTCCCCCATCCAGCACTCTATCCAGTCCCATGCTGTCCTCGGGTCACTACGATGTTCCCGTTTGCCAGTCCCCACCCCCAATGGGTTCCGGGAACTATCAATACACTCCGCAGCGGCATCGGGAGGCTCGGAGTCAGCTGGAAGGCGGCCAGTAATCAATCAGCTGGGAAGTGGCCTGCAAGAGGCTGGGGAGCGCAGAAAGGCTGGCTGATGTTCAGAGCGGCTGACCAGTGGTGGGGTTTGTTGGTCTTTTCTCTAACACGCACCACTGCAGCCTCACAGGGCTCGACACTGAGGACATTTGGTGGGGAAAAACAAAATTGTAACTGTACTTCTCCCTGTTATATGAAGAGGGATTGGATTTTCATATGATAATAAAAAAGAAAGATAACTTGACAGCTGGGTGATGAAGTTGGCTACTAGACCTTTGGAGGTGGACATTTGTGGATCTTTTTCAAATACAGTCTCTGATAAAGGAATAGGCTAATCTACCACCAAAATGGATGAAAATATTCCACATCTTGACTATGATTTAATACTGGGAAAAAATATTAGAACTTACAGAAGACTTTAAAACCTATTGGAAACCTTGGAGAAAATCTAATGATGCTACCTTGGAATGTCACATTGATCCTCCAATAATGAATCAAGTTATGGAACAAGGAACAATAGAAGACGAACAGAGTAATTCTGAACAGGCCTCTACACTTCAAGACATACAACTCAAAAAGACAGAGATACTATGCTTACAATCCAATTGTGAATCTACATTGGGAGAAACCACTGAGCCAAGTTATTCTACACAACGTTACCTACAACTGATGGATAACTTTGATGACCAAGAAGTAACTGTAATTGACTCAGTTCAACTACCAAAAATAATAAAGATTGATATTCAGACACTCTCCTCTGGAAATTACAATAAAGAGGATAATTTACTTATAACCATAACATTGAATAAAAGTCAATATAATACTCAGATGAATATTGGCAGAAAGGGAAAGAGATTTTGTGCAGTTTGAATCGGTTAGAAATTTTTGTAATCAAATCTTGAGGTTCGATAACCGAAAAGCTTTAACTTGGCATAGAAAAAAAGCCAGAGTCAGGTTTAAATGTGACATAAAATGTTACTTGATGGGTTAAAAAGGCTTTAGAGATTTTGTCTGATTTAATAATGAATGAAGGATGTGAATTTATTGTTATTATAGTTGATAATTATTTGAGGGAGTAAACTTTTTCAGGGTGTAAAAAGACTTTATAGATGTAGATTGATGAAATGATAGAATAGATTTTTAAAAATAGAAATGTATTTTTTGAATTTATATTATAATTTTAAATATGATAACTATGTTGTAATAGAGAGAGAGAATTTGTCTGATTTAATTACGAATGAATGATGGGAATTTCTTGATATTATAGTTGGTAAGTATTTGAAGATGTAAAATTTATTAAGGGTTTAAAAAAATTTTTTTATAGATGTAGATTGATGAAATGATAGAATATATTCTTAAAAATAGAATTGTATCTGTTGGACTTATATTATTATTTTAAATATGATAATTATGTTGTAATAGAGAGAGAGGAAGAGATATTTGTGATAGGGGAAATGTTTTCAATGAATGATCTATTATTAAGGATACCTGAAATCCCAACTATATATTTATTAAAATGTAATTGGAGTATGATGATTGCAATTAGTAAAGCTTAAAAACAGGATATAGATTACTATAATCACATGTGACTGATTTTTGTTTGATTGAACTTTACCTAAAATTGTATTAATTTTAATAAGCAATATTATATTTAGGAAACAGAGAGAAAATTTTTGATGATTAATTTGAGCTGTATTTATATGATTTTGCCTTTGAATGATTTGACATCCTGACCACTGCGTTGTGTCCTAAGCTTTTGGGGGAAAATGGAAAAAAACCAATAAAACTTTTTTATAAAAAAAGGTACACAAAACAATGCAAAGAAAACAAGAAGGGATCTTGGAGGTCATCTAGTCCAACCCCCTGCTCAGGCAGGAAACCCTACCCCATTTCAGACAAATGGCTGTCCAATCTCGTCTTAAAAACCTCCAGTGTTGGAGCATTCACTGCTTCTGGAGGCAGGTTGTTCCACTGGTTAATTGTTCTCACTGTCAGGAAGTTTCTCCTTAGTTCTAGGTTGCTTCTCTCCTTGATTAACTCCCATTCATTACTTCTTTTTTTTAAAAAAATATTTTATTAGCTTTTATAAGGATAAGGAGGGATGGGGTCGGTATGGGTACTGGGTAGGGTTGACGAGTAGTGTTAGGATAGGTACAATCATCTTCAAATCATAAGATCTCCATATCCTGTCTATTCTTGACCAGGATTTATGCCTATTTGAGTAAATGTATATTGTGGTTTTTCTGGGTTCATCTCTCTCCATATATCTTGTAAAAGCAGTTCGTCTTTCATTTTTAAAAAGGTATTTCCCCCTTTTTTCCCTTGTTTGTGGCTTTTATAGTCCTGCGTTGCATCAGCTATTGCATTAAAATCTCCCAATATACAAAGGTTTTGATGGTTTAAATCCAGTAGTTTATTATGTAGTTGCTGATAAAACTGGTCTTGCTTCTCATTGGGTGCATATATTGCGACCATCAATATTTGTTTTTGATACCACGTAATTTCGACCATTAGTATTCTCCCCTCTTCATCAGCATAAACTTGTTTTGGATTCATCTTTTCTTTTATATAAAAAGCTATAACTCTTTTCTTTTGAAGTGCCAGGGAGAAATAAAGCTTACCCATTTTTGGTTGATCTAAAATCCTTACTTTCCCTGGCTGCTGCTGGATGAGGGAATTGAAAATGGATATATTTTGCTTCCAAGAGAGACATATAAAGAGAATTCTTGATTCTTGATATGTGTCTCTTGGAGGCAAAATATCTCCATTTTCAACTTTTGTAGCCTAGTAAAGGTTTTTCTCCTTTTTGAGGGAGAGTTCAGACCATTTATATTTATTGAAAGAATTCCAACCTCCTCCATGGCTTCAGTTATATCTAGTCCTCAGTCTTCTTTTCAACCGGTGGTCCCTTGCTCCCTTCGCTCATCCAGCAGCAGCCAGGGAAGGGAAAGTAAGGGAAAGGGAGGGGAAGGGAAGGGAAAGTAAGGGAAAGGGAGGGGAAGGGAAGGGAAAGTAAGGGAAAGGGAGGGGAAGGGAAGGGAAAGTAAGGGAAAGGGAGGGGAAGAGAAGGGAAGGGAAGGAAGGAAGGAAGGAAGGAAGGAAGGAAGGAGGGAAAGAGGGAAGGAAGGAAGGAAGGAAGGAAGTGAGGGAGGAAGGAGGGAGGGAGGAAGGAAGGAAGGAAGGAAGGGAAGGAAGGGAAGGAAGGAGGGAGGGAGGAAGGAAGGAAGGAAGGGAGGAAGGAAGGAAGGAAGGAGGGAGGGAGGGAGGAAGGAAGGAAGGAAGGAAGGAAGGAAGGGAGGAAGGAAGGAGGGAGGGAGAGAGGGAGGGAGGGAGGGAGGGAGGAAGGAGGGAGGGAGGGAAGGAAGGAAGGAAGGAAGATTTCCAATGCTCCCTGCCAGATTCCCAAAAGTAAAGAAATATCTCTGAAACTCAATGAGGAATAGTTGTCTAGGGGGTGTTTGGCCTCAACGCACCAACTGCAAAATCTATCACTTCACTCTTTTCTCCTGCTACAGGACTTTCATCATCAAAGTGTCCACCATGTTATTAGTGTCATCCTTCTCGGCTTGTCATACTGCCTCAGTTACATCCGTATGGGTTCACCTCTCTTGTTTCTAACTGACTCTTCACGTTTGCTCCTGGAGGTAACTTCATGCTCAGGAAAACTCTTTCTCTATCCCAAGAAGAAAGGGCGCATTTTTCTGCTTCCTCTTTTTTTTTTTTTTTTAAAAAAAAGAATTCTTCCATGTTCTTTGATAAGAGGAAATAAATCTAGAAAGCAATTGTCAGCTGCCACTTTTTGCTTGCTTGTGCTTCACTGCGATGTGGTGACAGACTGCCATGAACTGTGGGGAGGGGAAATGGAAGGGGGGATGCTTGGGAAAATGAAAGTAAGTGCTGAATCTCCTGGAGACCCTGCCTCAAGGTCAGCCTGCTGGAAGAGGGAGGGGGCTGCATACCAGGCTATGCTTGGACTAACCGCTATGAAAACATCTTGCCTAAACCTGATTGGATACATCGGAGTGGGAAATAAGAGACGGTTAAGGGAGAGAAAAGTACAACTTAGAAATTTTGGCATGTGATTTTCAGTTCTGGCTTCGCACTACTGCAATGCAGGTAATCCTCAACTTACAACAGTTCATTTAGTGACCGTTCGAAGTTCCTACGGCACTGAAAAAGTGACACGACCATTTTTCACCCTTACAACCGTTTTAGCATCTTCATGGTCACATGATGAAAATTCAGAGACTTGGCAACTGGCTCATATTTATGACCATTGTTGTGCTGTGGGGTCATGTGATCCCTTTTTGCGACCTTCTGACAAGCAAAGGCAATGGGGGGGGGGAGCCAGATTCACTGAACAACCATGTTACTAATTTAACAACTGCAGCAATTTACTTAACAACAATAGTGGCGAGAAAGGTCATAAAATGGGTCAAAATTCACTTAACAAATGTTTCACTCAACAACAGAAATTTTGGGCTCAGTTGTGATCGTAAGTCGAAGATTACCGTACACTTGACCTCTAATAAACTATACCTATAGCTACAGATATTCGCCACTCTTGCAAAAGTATACCTTTCACAACAAATAGAGCTGAGGATTGGGTTTTTTGTTTTGTTTTTTATAAATTTTTATTTTTAACCAACAAGGCAAAACAAAACAAAGCAAAACATAACACACATACACACACAATGTATACTCCTCCTTTTTTTTACAGCAATTACGTAACAGTAATCTAATATTTACATTTCCCCCTTATTCTTCTTTAAATATTTGTCCTTATAGCCCCATTATTTCTTATTTACATTTTTCTTCCTTCATGTTCTATTTCTTACTAAGAATAATTCATATTATTATTATTATACATTATTGTACACATATTTTCACTTTTGACCTTTCCATATTTATTCTCCTCTATTATTTCTAGTCTCCAACCAGACATACACCTTGTTCCATACTATATAATACTCTGTGTCTTCCTTTTCTTTTATCTCTTTTGTTAATTTGTCCATCTCAGCACAGTCCAGGATTTTTCTTATTACTTCTTCCTCTGATGGTATATTCTCATTTTTCCAGCACTGTGCATATGCTATTCTTGCCGCCGTTATTATATGTAAAATTAAGTACCATATTTCTTTACTTTATTTTCTATTTAAAATACCCAACAAAAAGATCTCTGGTTTCCAGTCTATAGGTTGGTCTATTACTTCTTGGATCCATTTTCTTATTGTAGACCAGTATTTTTTTGCAACTGGGCATGTCCACCATAGATGATAATATGTTCCATGTACTTTTTTACATTTCCAACATGTTGGCGAATTATTCTGGAACATCTTGGCAAGCTTTGCAGGTGGAAGATGCTATCTGTAAAACATTTTCAACTGGTTTTCCTTGAATGTCGCCGACATAGTCAATTTTATATTTATTTCCCATATTTTTTCCCATTTCTCCAATTCTATATTATATCCGAAATTTTTTGCCCATCTAATCATTGTGTCTTTGACAACCTCGTCTTCCATTTTATATCTCAGTAGGTATTTGTATAAATTGCTAATTAATTTTATTTCTGTTCCATGTATAATTTTATCCAATTCTTACGGCTCTTTTTGGATTTTATATAATTTTTTTGTCCTCTCTATATTTAGACTGAATTTGTGTAAATGTCCACCAATCAATCTCTCTGCCAATGTCTTGTTCCAATTCTTGTTTTGTTTTCAAATTTTCCTGTTCATTTACTAATTCCTTGTATCTAAATTATCTTATTTATATCCAATAGGTTTGGGTATTTCAGAGCTTCTGTTGGGGATAACCACGTTGGAATTCTTGTATAATGTTTTTGTTTTATTTTTTCCCAAGTCTGTAGCAATGCATTCCTAACTATGTGTCTTTGAAAATATCTGTGTATTTTTTCGTCCCATAGGAATGCATGCCACCCTGCTTGCAAATCATGTCCTTCTATTATTAAGACTCTAGTATTTTTCAAAGAGGATTGTTTTTATTTAGAAGTTTTAATTTATGGCAAGATCTTCTCTTGCCTGCAGCCTGCCAGATGTTCTGAGTGCCATAATGCTAATTTGACAGGCTTGTTTTGAAAGAAGAGAAACATGCCACAAAGCAATTCAGAGAAAGCAGCATGCAAAGGATTTCGGGCTGAAATTACTTCAAGTTTTAGATGCCCAGTTTTGAACTTGAAAACCAGTTTAGCATTTGTTCTGTAGTCAGCACAGAATGTTTGGAAAACGTTTGAGCTAATCTTATAAATTAAACATATTCCCATCGGGCTTTGCTTGCAAGCTGACTCCTGTCCCTGTTTCTCTTCGGCATTTCCATGTTCTCCAAGCCACAATTCCCAGCGTCCTTCTGGGAGACAGAAAACAGACGCTGTGGTTTAAACGCGGAGAAAGTAACCATCGTATCCCGAAAGTTGGCCGTTTTCACAGTCGGAACCTCAACCGCTCAACAATTTCTGCTTCCCTTTTTTGCTTTCTCTTTTTTCCCCAGATCACAAAGTTGTTTAACTACCTGAAGTGGCATAAAACGTGTGACACCTTATTTGCCGCTTTCTCAGCTGTATTCCTGTTTGTGCCTCTGGGGATTTTTTTCTTTTGGGTATGTTTCAGGAATGCACGAGAAAAGGGTGGGGCTTTGACAACGCAGTTGTGGTGTCATCTTGCCCTGTGAATGAAATGAGTGGATATAGGCAGTGAATCATCTAGAGCTCTAAAATGCAGCCAAAAAATGCTTTGTTCTAAGTCTCCCTTGTTTCCCAGGTAGACTGAAACAGACCATCATTTCTTTAGGCTTGCACAATTTTAACCCAGGATGCAAGGTGAGCCCAAGGAACAGGTCTGCCCAAGAAACAGGTCCATGCTGCATGCAGCTTATAGCCTAAGCCTTCTTCCCCTATATTTATAGACAGTAATGACCAGCCTACAAGTTACAGCCAGCAGATGGATACAGAAAAAGATAAAGGTTTCCTCTGTCCACTCTTACTCTTACTCTTACCCTTATCCTACCTTACCCTACCCTACCTTACCTTACCTTACCTTATCTTTTGAGGGATGTCAGAGGAAATATGGATATCTTAGCCTTCCATGTGGTTACCCCCCCCCCATGATCCATTAAAACCTGTGAAGACTCTCCCCCCATAGAGCCCTGGGCTTGCCTGAATGGCACGCAAAGCTTTGTGTGGCCCCTGAGTTGTATAAAAGTTGTGCATCTCCAATGAAAAAAGCCAGTTCCGTGTTCCCAGAAGTTTTCTGCCCTCCCTATAGACTCCAGCCAGGAGAAAGGTCATAAAATGGGTCAAAATTCACTTAACAAATGTTTCACTCAACAACAGAAATTTTGGGCTCAGTTGGGATTGTAAGTTGAAGATTACCGTACACAAGATTACCGTACACAAGCAGGACCGAAGGGAGCCCTTCTAGATCAATGGTGGGAATTCCTCCTGCCATCCAATTGGTGACTAGAGTCTTCTCTAATTGAGATTGGTGGCATATAAACGTAATAATAAATGAAATAGACAGCTGAACCAGCAATCACTACTCCCTCACACCCTTCCCTTTGCTTGCCTAGTAGGTCTGTCTTCTCCTAGTAGTCAATGAGGCTCCGTTAATGATATCTCCATAGGATAAATTCTGTAAGCTGTGCTAAGCAGCAGCTTTGCAAAGATTTAACCTCAGGACCCAAACTATGGAATCCTTGGTGCTCTCTGCGCTTGGTTGTTTGCTTGCCGACGTTTCATTATCTGACCGGGTAACATCATCGGTGCAAGTGGGGACGTCAGGTACTGTACTTAAACAGGAAGCAACCCCTCCCAGTTCAAAATACCAATAAAGCCCTAAATGTCATCAGGGTTGGATAATGTATAGACTCTTCTCCAGCACGATTGGATGGAGACTCCACTAGTGGGTTGTCTTAATCTTGCTGCTCCAATAAGACTAAGTCAAAGTCACGCCTCTACTGTGTCCCCATGTCCCAGTTAGTCTTTTGCTTCTAAGACACGTTTTTTCGTAGCTCAGACTATTTCTGATAAACTTCTATCTATTCGAGAGAGAACTATTCCTTTCTTTCCCACTTAGCCTCTGCCCTACAGTTAAATCTTAACCGGGCCGAATTGGGCTCCTCGTGAGCAAGGAGGCCTGGGCCTCTTAGGCCTGGGAAAGCAGAGCATCGAGCTCATCCAGAGACCAGCGCAGCAACAGTTTTGAGGGACATAGAGATATTCAGGTCAGATTCCAATTACCATTTAAAGGAGCCCAGACGCTTCCTGCAGGAGCAGGGCTCATTTCTAAAGGCCTCATCTGAACTGTGTTTCACAGTTTGAGGCAGTTTGGCCTGGTGAAGTTTTGGCCTCATCTGAGATGTGTTTCACAGTTTGAGGCAGTTTGGCCTGGAGAAGTTTTGGCACGATTCTTACAGCCGCCATTTTGTTTGCAGCATCCATTTTGTATTCAGGCCTAATCATTGGCTGCAGCCCGGCCTGGGGAGGGCAAGCTCGTCCCTCTAGGGATGCACACCTTATTTGACCCCCATCACCCCCCCTCACCTGGGTGCAACGTTCATCGGATCGTATCTTCAGTGGCTGATTACAACGCTCGAGGGGGGCGCTTCACCACTGAATTGATCTACCTGAGGCCTGTTACTTCAGTTATTAATCTTAACAGCAGATAGGCCCAGGACTATGGCGGACAATTCTTATCCCTCATCCTCACAAGATAATGCAGAGCCCCCTTCCAAGAGGAGACAAAAAGCCTCTACTGAGGCAACAGGGTGGAACACATCCAAACCCAGGGCAAAGTCCTCCAGGAAGCCTAAGAGCAGTAGCAGAGAGAATCCTGCCTCTCAGCAATCTTTGGAACAGGATTCATCTAGGTCTAGGCCAACTATTCCTGGGGCCGTGGACACCATCCCTTCTGGAGAGTCCATTTTTGAACCTCTGTCAGCTCCCTGTAATTCTGCCCCAGGGGCTTGGTCTCCTCCTAGAGAAACAGTGCAGTCTGATCCTGACAGGGCAGCATTGGAATTAATGATGCAGGGATCTGCTAGCCAGTGCAGGGTTGGGCCTTCAGCCACCTTTATGCCCACGGCAGCAGGACTCCGCTCCACGGAGGTTCAACCTTTAGGAGCGGAACAGGTTCAGGCCATGATCACTCAGGCTCTGACTCAGTTCATGGCCACTTCTGTCCCACACCATCTGCCTCAAGCACCAGCCTCACAGCCTCCGCTTTGCCCAGACTCGCCAGACCTCATAGAGGACACCTTATCAGAGTCAGGATCAGAGGACTACTTCTCCTCTCGTCTGATCCTATCGGATGATGAGGTCACTCCGGCACTGGATCCAGTACCACCTACCAGACTCTTCAATCACTCCCTCTTCAATTCCTTGCTTCTCAAGGCTTGCACCACAGCCAACCTTACACCAGAACAGGGAGCCACGGCCCCCTCCACCTCAAAGGGCCCAAATGCCATATATGCTAAACCAATGGTGCCATAGAACCATGTTCCATGTCCCCCCTTCTTCCTCAATGTGGTGTAGAAGCAATGGGATAATTTGGGTTCACTTCCCAGTCCGGGATCCATCGAGAAGAGCATGTTCAATGTAGCCTCTACCCTCGTCTCCTTGCTGGAGGTCCCGCAGGTGGATGAGCCTCTGATGTCACTGTTCCCCAACATCAACATACCAGGGGACATACCCGAGGCGCTTAAGGCTGAGGATAAAAGGATTGAAATGGCATTACACAGATCACATCAGCCGACAGCCTGGGCGATTAAGGCCTCAACATCCATGACCTTCTTTGCCAGAGCTTCGGTTCTATGGCTGTGCGAGCTTCAGGGCTTGGTTCCGCCTGACCAGCTTCGCGTCCATCAGAACTTGGGCAAGCTAGTTGCCACTTCTCAGTACTTGGCTGATGCCTCATTAAATTCCGCCAGGTACTCCACATGTGCCATTGCAGCGAATGTTTCAGCCCGTAGACTCCTGTGGCTTAAAAACTGGCGGGCAGACCTCAAAGCCAAGTGGCGTCTCGCCAATAAGCCTTATGTGGGGGGTCATCTCTTTGGTGCGGCCCTAGAACCATACCTGATTGAAGGTAAGGATAAGCACAAGTCTCTAGTTAATACTAATAAGAAGGGAGACAAGCGCACAGGGGCCAGTTCGACCCAGGTCTTCCATCGCAGACAGTCCTTTCGGTCCAACCCTAGCTGGGACTGGCCTCAGTCCAATCATTCCTTCTATCAGAGATTGGAGCGACATCAAGATCGTCCCACGCCTAGAACCTGACCACAATTCCATGGCAAGTGGCCATTTCGAGGCCAGGGAGCTCGCCCCCTCAGAAGAGGCAAGTGATCTCACAAGCATACCTCCCATAGGAGGCCGGCTGTCCCTTTACTATAACGCATGGGCAGCCACAACTACAGATTCTTGGGTTCTCAACACTATATCACAAGGTTTAATGTTAGAGTTTCGGGCACATCCTCCGGACCGTTTCCGGAGTTGCCTCTCCCCCATTAGTAGGAGTAGAGTGGCCCTCATGTCGGAGGCCATTTCCCACCTGTTACAAATACGGGATGTAGAACCGGTCCCGCAAGACCAGGCAGGGCAGGGGTTCTACTCAACACTGTTTGTTGTTCCTAAGTCTTCAGGGGGCTGGAAGGCAATCCTTGATTTAAAGAAATTAAATCATTACTTGATGTACAGGAAGTTCAAAATGCAATCATTACAGTCAATTTTGGCCAGCATCCGGCAGGGAGACTTCCTAACATCAGTAGACTTAACTGAAGCCTATCTCCTTATTCCTATTCTCCTTGGGCATCGAAAATTCCTCAGATTTTGCTACAATCACCAGCACTACCAGTATAGAGCCTTACCATTCAGTCTATCCACAGCTCCTAGAGTTTTTACAAAGGTACTGGCAGTGCTGGCAGCTCCCCTCAGACAGATCCCGGTCCGTGTCCAATGTTATTTGACATTGTTAGATGACATTTTAATACAGTCCTCCTCCTTCCAGAGGGCCCAGTCTGACCTTGCCCTCGCTATTAGGACCTTTCAGGAGCATGGGTTTTCTGTAAATTTCCAGAAAAGCCATACTATACCTTCAACCCCACTCTTTCATTTAAGAGCAGTAATAGACACCAGCAACTGCACAGTCTATTTGTCCCAGGACTGACAGGACAGCATCAGGGCCCTTGTGCAGAGAATTTACCAGGACAAGGTAGTCACCTTAGCCTTATTATCCCAGCTGTTAGGGAAAATGGTATCCTGTGTGCACATTGTACCGTGGGCCCGTCTTCATGCCCCGGAACTGCAGTGGGTCCTTCTTCCCTTTCAGAAACTACGCATCAGCGCTTCCAGGCAGAAGGTTTGAGTTCCGCAGTCGGTGTTGAACTCCCTTCGATGGTGGGCTTCTCCGGCACTGGCACGGGGCACAGAGTTCAAGGAACCAGCCAGAACTGTCCTCACCACAGACACCAGCCCATTCGGCTGGGGAGCACAGCTCCAGTCGCAATGGGCTCAGGGTCGGTGGTCCCAACAAGACCTATTAAACAATATCAACTGGCTGGAACTCAGGGCCATTCATCTGGCACTACAACATTTCAGAAATGTGATAGCAGGTCAGCACGTATTAGTGCTTACGGACAACATAGCTGCCAAGGCCCACATAAACAGACAGGGGGGACAAGGTCCAGACCCCTTATGCAGGAGACCAGACGATTGGGGTCTTGGGCAGAGCTGAACCTTGCTTCCATCAAGGCGGAGCACATATCCGGGGCGACAAATCACCAGATGGACTCGCTAAGCAGAGCCACAGTGGACCATGGCGAATGGCGTCTGAACCCGGGAGTGTTCAGGGAGATCGTGGACAGGTTTGGTGCCCCAACCTTAGACCTTTTTGCCTCCCCAACCAACTCACAACTACCAAGGTTCCTTTCCAGGTTCCCGTCTCCATCAGCAGAGGGGACAGATGCCCTCCGCAGTACCTGGCTCAGGGAACTGCTGTATGCCTTCCCTTCCTTTCCGCTCCTTCCAGCCACGATCCGCAGAATTTAAATGAGCGGGCAAAAGTTCTCCTGGTCACTCCTCATTGGCCATGACGACCATGGTTCGCAGACCTGGTGGAGCTATCCGTCTCACCCCCATGGAGGATTCCGGCAGGTCATATCACTCTCACACAAGGGGATATCCAGCACCTGGACCCGCAGTGGCTCAATCTAATCGTTTGGTACTTGAGAGGCAGGCCTTGAGCCATGACTCATATTCGTCAAGGGTGATAGCTGTAATTCAACAATCCAGGCACGCTTCGACGAATAGAATATATGATGCCACTTGGAAGAGTTTCTGCAATTGGTGCGTAGGACATAAGGTGGAACTCTCGGGTGTCTCGGTTCCTATTCTGCTGGAATTCCTGATGGATGGGTTAGATCAGTGGTTCTCAACCTGTGGGTCGGGACCCCATTTGGGGTCGAACAACCATTTCACGGGGGTCGCCAAACAACGCAGTCCGCCATTTTTTCCCCCTTTTCCTTAGCTGTGCTACTCCCTTTTATTCTATTGGCTTTTCAAAAGCCAATAGGAATTGTCCAGGCTGTCTCTGCCCTGCTGAGCCTGCCAAAAGTCCCATTCTGCAAACAGTGCTGCACCAGTTGAGTAGTCCTCGACTTACGACCGGTTGAGTAGTCCTTGACTTACAACCGGTTGGGGGTCGCGGCATTAAAAAGGTTGAGAACCACTGGGTTAGATAAAGGGCTATCCCGAGCACAATCCATAGACAGGTTGCTGCTCTCGCTACTGTCCTCATGTGCAAAAATGCCACCCCTCTGACTCACCATCCCTTGGTTCGTTCCTTCTTGAAGGGAGCTAACAATGCCAAGCCACCACCAGTTCACCGATACCCCTCGTGGGACCTACAACAGGTCTTACAAGCTCTGATTGCACCCCCCTTTGAACCTATGGAGACATGCTCACTTGATTTGTTATCAATGAAGGTGGCATTCCTTGTGGCAATCACGTCGGCCAGGCATATTTCGGAGCTGGCCACTCTTTCCGTCAGGGAGGACCTATGCATTTTCTTCCCAGACAGGGTAGTCCTCAGGCTTGACCCTTCCTTTGTTCCCAAGGTGAACTCTCTGTACCATAGGTCCCAGGAAGTGGTTTTACCAGATTTCTGTCCTGATTCATCCCAGGACACTGAGAGCCAGTGGAGCACACTGGACGTCCGCAGGGCATTGCAGTGTTATATCAAGCGGACTTTGGTTTTCCGAAGGTCCAAGGCCTTGTTCATCTCCTTCCAACCTTTGGCCAAAGGTCAGAAAGTCTCTTCATCAACTATAGGGAGGTGGATCAGGTCTTGTATTGCCCTGGCATACAAGAACCAGTCATTACCGGTCCCTAGAAATATTACAGCCCATTCCACCAGGGGTGCTGCTACTTCCGCAGCTTGGCCGACACGGGCTTCTATAGGGGAAATTTCCAGGGCGGCCACGTGGTCTTCCCCTTCGTCCTTTATCCGTCATTACAAAATTGACCAATATGCATCTTTGGATGCCTCCTTTGGCCGCAGAGTTTTGCAGAAAGTATTGCCATCTAGAACGTCACAGGCCCAAACTGACTCCCTCCCTTAGGGACACAGGGCTTTGGTAAGTCCCACTAGTGGAGTCTCCATCCAATCATGCTGGAGAAGGGGCGTTGTCTTACCTGAACACCTTTTCTCAGCATGATGATGGAGACTCCACCCCCTCCCAGATAAGGTCAGTTGGTCCTGATTCCAATAATGGAAACGCAATTGCATGGCCTAATGTCTGTACATCAACTCAGTCTCAAACTGGGACATGGGGACACAGTAGAGGCGTGACTTTAACTCTGACTTAGTCTTATTGGAGCAGCAAGATTAAGACAACCCACTAGTGGAGTCTCCATCATCATGCTGAGAAAAGGCGTTCAGGTAAGACAACGCCCCTTTCCTGAAATTTTCATACCTGGCCTTCATTGCCTTAATTCAGGAGTGTCAAATTCAATTTCATTGAGGGCTGTATCAACATTGTTGTTGCCTTCTCGAGGGAGGGCATGGCCAAGATGGGCATGGCAGGGTGGTTTCTGCCAACTGGGTGGGCATGGCCAGGGTGGGCATGACCAGCTCAACATCACTTGTGTCAGGGGTGTCTATGGAGACTCAGGCAGGGCTGGGAGGGATCCAGGGGTATGATGGTGACAGCAATTGGCTGGACTGCCTTGCTGTGGCCCCACTGTTTGTCTTTTCTTGCCCATGGTTGCCACGTCTGGGACATGGTAGTTGGCCTCGTGGCTGCACAGCACATCCAGCAAGCCAGATCACTCCCCCATGCCTCTGCCTTCTCCTGCTGCTTGTAGGGCTGGCCCAGTTGTTGCAGCACTCAGACCCATCTGTGCTACAGGGCTGCAGAACCCCAGAGTGTGCCAGCCTAGGGGATGGTGGGCTGAGGCTGCTTCTGGACACCGTCAGCCCCGCATGCTCACTGCCTCCTGTGCGTGCACTGGCAGGCTGGGCTGGGGTGGGCTGGGGCGATGGGGGCCGCTCCCTCATCATCTCTGGGGTGGCCCCATGGGCTAGATCTGGGCACATTGCAGGCTGGATCCTGCCCCCGGGCCTTGTGTTTGACATGTCTGCCTTAAGCCCTTATCTGAGGAGGTTTAGCATAAGACAGCCTGATGGTGGGATTGTCTTTCATGGTTCCCCTTTTCTGGAACTGCTAGTCCACTAAAGCACGGATGTCTCTGGTCTTCCGGAAGCTGGTAGAACCTGCTTCTCCCTGAAGATCTTTGAGTATGAACTACTCCCAGCTGCACCCTATGCCGCCATTTTATGTGAGAACTCTACAAATAGATGTCTCTCTTAGCTTGTGGAAATGAGCCCTCTTAATTTCTCAAACAGTAATTTGACTCTGTAATTGTGTAAGGATTTTCAGCTCAGAATCCAAATAAATCCCAATGAGATTCGAACCCAAGGCTACTGAAAAGAACACAGCCTTATTTTTGATCAAAGGCAAAGCTGGATGACTTCCAACTGGCACAACAAGGCAGAGGAGAAAAAAACACACCCTAATCAAAACGTTTTTCACTTTTATAGCTAATACATGTTCCCATGCTAACAGTTCCTACGTAGCTAAAATTTTTCTTTTCATCCGAATACACCTTTCCTTATCTATCAAGTTAAGCACAGCTTGTTAAAGCTCTGCACTTCAAATGACAAAATTGCTGGCATCCAGCCCTGGGCTTCTCTCCTTGAGCAGTTACACTGAAGCTTTTTCTTTCTCTGAGCAGTACTTTTAAAGTTACAGCTAAACTTTTTCTCTTTGGTCAGCACATCAAAGTGAGGTATGGAAAGCGAGCAGGAAAGAATGAGCAGTAGCTGGGTTATACATAAAAGATTATATTCTGGTCCCTTCAATTGCATGATGATTCAAGTATGGCTTGGTTAGTCATCCCCAAAGTTCCTTTAACGTCTGTTCCCTCAAACATTTCATCCCTATTAGTGAATATTAAATCCAGTTCCTCTAGTTTCCTCCTCTACCTTTTGTGTGACAATATTGTCAGCTAGGCAAGTCATGAAGCTGTTTGTTCTCCCATTCCCTGCAGCATTTGTTTCACAGTTGATGTCAGGGTAGTTCCAGAGCCTTTGAGGGAGGAGGTCAAATGCATCATCAGTCTTGAGTCCCTTTGTCCCCACAAGGGATTTAAGTCCAATTCACCTTGAATTCCTTTTTTTAATAAAGTTTGTATTATTTTTTTTCATACAGTTCAGTAGTATTTATTCAACAAATGTCTTGTCTGAGTTTATCATTCACTAATACAAATTTAATTCCTAATCCTTTATTCTTTTCTCCAGCCATTGATAAAATAAGTCCAAGTTTGAAAGTATTCTATTTCTTCTTTTTCTTTCAACCTCAAAGTAAGTCTGTCCATTTCCACACATTCTAGTATTTTTTTAAATTATTTCTTCCTCTGGTGGTATTTCTTCATTTTTCCAGTGTTGTCCGAATATGATTCTTGCCGCTGTTATCACGTGTAAAATCAAGTATGTACTTTGTTTATCAATCTTTTCTGGCATTATACCTAATAAAAAAGTTCAGGTTTAAAATCTACATGTTTTCCCAACATCTTTTCTAGACAAGTATGTATTTTTGTCCAATACCTCTTTGCTTTAATACATGTCCACCATACATGATAATAAGTACCTGGCTTGTGTTTGCATTTCCAACATCTAACTGACATATTTTTAAACATTTTTGCTAATCTTGCTGGTGGCAAGTGCCACCTATAAAACATTTTATATAGGTTTATATAGGTTTTCTTTGTAAGAAGTTGACATTGTTAATTTATAATTTCTTTCCCACAAGTTTTGCCATTTTTTCTAAATCTATATTATATCCAAAGTTCTTTGCCCACGTTATTATTGTTTCTTTTACTTGTTCATTTTCCATTTTCAAATTCAATAAAAAGTTATCACCTTGAATTCCATTGACTCTTATCTGCCGCTAATTTGCTTTGACTATTAGTAGTTCAGATTCTTGTAGAGACCATAAGCTTACAATAAACCTATTTGATCATTTGAACTGCCTGGATTTCTGATTTCCTGTGCTTGACATGGTGTCTTTGCTGCACACCTCAGCTAACGGATCAGCAGAGAGTTTCCTCCTCCATTTCCTCTGGTTGGTTGGATCTCCTGTAGTACATACCTGCAGCAAAGTCATTTCCTTGTCCTCCAATATTTACCCAAGTGCTTTCAAGAATGCTTTCATTCCCGGTATTGTGTACTTCTGTGGAAATGTAATGTTTCCTTACATAAAATGCTACCCTACCCCCTTTCCCCGGTTCTATTTCTTTTGAACAATTGATATCCTTCTAGTGATTGGTTCCACTCATAGATTCCACCCCACCAAGTTTCTGTAATAGCTACAAATCAAACTAGCCCTCATGCACTATGATAAGAGAGAAAAATGTGGGTTAGAAACATCACTAGCATATGGATTCCTAACTGGCTGACCAAATGCACTCAGTGTGCAGTCCTCAGTGGAACTGCATCTATGTGGAGAGAAATACACAGTGGAGTATCCCAACACTCTTTCTTAGGCCCAGTACTCTTCAGTATTTTTATCAGTGATTTAGGGTAGCAGTAGGGGAACTCATCAAATTTATAGACACCAAGCTGGCAGGAATAGCCAACACTCCAGAAGACAGGCTTAAGATACAGAAGGATCTGGACAGACTTGAACACTGGGCACTAACTAACAAAATGAAATTCAATGGTGAAAAAAGCAAGGTTCTACATTTAGGCAAGAAAAACCAAATGCACAAGTACAGCATAGGTGGCACCATGCTCAATAGTAGTAACTGTGAGAGGGAACTCGGAGTCCTAGTAGACAATCACTTAAATAGGAGCCAGCAGTGTGCTGCAGCTGCCAAAAAGGCCAACGCACTCCTAGGCTGCATGAACAGAGGGATAGATTCCAGATCACGTGAAGTGTTAACACCACTTTATAATGCCTTGGTAAGGCCACACTTGGAATCCTGCATCCAGTTTTGGTCGCTACGGTATTAATGAAAAACGTTGAGACTCTGGAAAGAGTGCAGAGAAGAGCAACAAAGATGATTAGGGGACTGGAGGCTCAAACATAACAAAGAATGGTTGCAGGAATTGGGTATGTCTTCACGTTTTAAGTTTAGTCCCTTGACTTGATCTCTCTCTCTCCCCTTCCAGTTTCAGTTTAAACCGTTTGGATAAGCTGAGTTGCTTGTTCCCCAAACACATTCACGCCAGTCTTCCTGAATTGCAAACCATCTCCTGCTAGAAGCCCTTCCGATTGATAGGTAGTGTAATCCAGTGGTTCTTAACCTGGGCAATATCGCCCCCCAGGGGGTAATTTTGTTTTTCAGGGGGGCGATGGAACCAAAAGGCGGCGACAGGGGGGTGATATGGGGGCGATGGAGTGAGAAGTTTTGGGGACACTTTTGAGACTTTTTCGTACCGTGAATGGCTGTCTATCTGTCGTACAAAAACATCCGATCGCTCGCTCTTAGTGGATTGAATTGTGTTTTCAAATGTTCCTCCGGCTAGCTTCAGTACAGAACGCCGTACATATGTGAAGACGCATCGCTTATCTTCACGCGTGTTGCGCAGCAGCCTCTACCCATACAGCGGCCAGAATATGGGAGATATGGGGAAAAGACTGGAAATAAATGATTTGCGTCGATATGTCCTGATGACAATTTGAAAGAAAACAAAAAACAATGTTTGCATAAATGGAAACATCTAAAATCCTCTGCTCCCTCAACGGTTGTTGTCCTGGCACTGGGATACAGTTGGGAAAACACTCTTGAGCACCTGGCGGAATCCTTTGATTTTTCTGCTTAGTTGTTCATAGTCCATTTGATATGGGTTTTAGGTTTTTCATTGTATCAACATGAAAGAAGAGAAAGGGGTAATTGCCAAGCTTGTCTATATTAATGAGCTTTTCTGTCATATCATTATCTTTGCATCCTGGAGCCATTGCACTTGGCTTCACGAACTGCCTGGTCTGCAAATTGTTGACTCTGTTGCTCTGAGCATACCTCAAAGGGGATGACTTTTGATTGCATCAAATTCTGCAACGTGTTAAGAAACAATCTCAGAACACCTCCTTTTCTGCATATGAATCAGAAGTCACACCATGTACAGAACAGGGCAAAAGACGCTGGCTCCAGGCTACCAAAGGAGTACCGCCCCCGCGGAGCTCCACCTCCCCGCCCCACCGCCTGCCCGCATACTCGTGTACCTCCCTGAAAGGAGCCGGCAAAATCGCAAAAGCGGCGGTCCCAGCAGCGGAGAGAGACCAACGGCGGCAGGTCTGTCGTTGAGACGGAGAAGGCGGGCGGGTGGCACGTGGAGACCCTGGAGGGCATCAATCCGGACACCGGGGCCCGAATTCTTCTCTTCTCTCTTCTTCTCTCTCCTCTCTGTTTCTGTCTCCTTCTCTCTCTTTCTCTCTTTCTCTCATCGCTCTGTTTCTCTCTTCTTCTCTCTGTTTCTGTCTCCTTCTCTCTTTTTCCCCCATCCCTCTGTTTCTCTCTTCTTTTCTCTGCTTCTTCCCTCTTTTCTCTGCTTTCGGGCCGGCGCTGGAGCGGCCGGACCCCTTTTTCCACCTGGGGAATTTGGGGCGCTACGTGGGCATCGGAAACCGGACCTGCCCCGCGCTCCTTCTCAGTTACGCAGGAGTTAGCGGGAAGGCCAACCGGGGGGGGGGGGAAGGACGTAGTGGCAGCTTGGCATCTTCTTCCCGCGTGGAACTCCAACTCCCACCGTCCCCTTCCTGGAGGGATGGCTGGGGATGATGGGGCAGGGGACTGGAGCGAACGCTCGGCGTTCTTCCCGGGTGGCACCCATGCTATTTTTCGGCGGAGAGAGGGGGAAGCCACGTCCTGCGATCGCCCCAACCCACCGGAGCCGAGGCGGCCACCAGCCGGAGTCGGCGTCTCCCTCCCGGATTCGGGCTTTCGCGGTGGAGCCCGTTGTGGGGTCGCCCCGGTCGGGTTTCTTTCAGGTTCTGGGTACCGGGTGAGTGCAGGGGAGGGTCCGGTTCTGCCGCCCGCAGTAATGTCGGCTTCAGAGCCCACCAAGGCAAGAGCAGAGGTTCCCCAGAGACCGCCCAGAAGACTGCTCCCCTAGAAGCCCCTATTTCTTGGGGGTGGAGGGGTTTGAAGTCTTTGAAGTGGCCGGGGGTGGGTGTCAGTTTGGGGAGAAAGGCTGTGTTGTGTGCAGCCCCTGGGGAAATAGAGTCAGGAAGCTGGAGCTTTGGGGGGAGCAGGGGGAGGAGACACTGAAGTCAGAATAACAGGGTTGGAAGGGACCTGGGAGGTCTTCTAGTCCTGTCCCAGACAAGTAGCTGTCCAGTCTCTTCTTAAAAGCCTCCAGGGATGGAGCACCCACAACTTCTGGAGGGAAGCCATTCCATTGGTTAATCCTTCTCATTGTTAGGACCTTTTGTCTTTCATTTCGGGTTGAATCTCCCTCTGACTTCAAGTTCCAGAATTCTCCGGTTGGACTTGGATCCTAGAATCGTCCTGGTTGGAAGGGATCTTGGAGGTCATCTAGTCCAACCCCCTGCTTGAGCAGGAGACCCTATAGCATTTCAGACAAATGGTTGTCCAGTCTCTTCTTAAAAGCCTGCAGTGATGGAGCACCATAACTTCTGGAGGCAACTTCTGTTCCACTGGCTAATTCTTCTCACTGTTAGGAAGTTCCTCCTTAATTCCAGGTTGCTTCTCTTTCTGATTAATTTCCACCCATTATTTCTTTTTTATATATACACAAATTTTATTAGTTTAAGTAGGGTTAGGGATAAAATGGGATCAAGATTAGGACTGAGGTTTGGGATAGGGTTGGGGTTTTCCCAGGTAACATTTTCAATATTTAGCAAACAGCATATTGTCTGGGTACATGTATTTAATTAACAATATAGTTAATTATCATAAACAGTATTCATTAATCATTCAGTAGCCTTCTTCTTACTAATATATATTCAAACTTACATGTCACATTTCTTTCTTTCTGACTCGTTTTTCTAGCCATTGGTAAAAGTTATCCCATGTTCTAAGGCAGACTGAGTCTTCTTTCTCTTTAATCTCTACAGTCAATCTATCCATTTCTGCGCACTCTAAAATATTCTTAATTAGTACTTCTTCAGTTGGTAAGTTTTCATTTTTCCAATACTGGGCAAATACAATTCTTGCTGCTGTCAATACATGTAGTATTAGATATCTGCAATCTTTCTCATACTTGGCTCTTATTATTCCTAACAAAAACAATTCTGGTTTGAAGTCTATTTGTTTTTTAGTCATCTTCTCCAACCATAGATGTATTTTAGCCCAATACCTTTTTGCTTTAGGGCATGTCCACCAGATGTGGTAATAAGTACCTGGCCTTTGTTTGCATTTCCAACAACTGTTTGAAGTTTTTTAAACATTTCCGCTAGTCTCACGGGTGTCACGTGCCATCTGTAAAACATTTCGTATAAGCTTTCTTTATATGGCACTGCTTTAGTTAATTTAATATTTCTTTCCCATAATTTTTGCCACTCTTCTAATTCTATAATATTTCCAAAATTCTCTGCCCATATTATCATTTTTTCTTTTACTTGTTCTTCCTCCATCTCTTAAATTTAACAGGAATCTATAGAGTTTCTTGATCAACTTTTCATCTGTTTTGAACAGTATCTAATTAAAGTCTGTCTGTTCTTTATAAAATCCCATTGTTTTAACATCTTTTTCATATCTCGTTTGAATTTGCAGATATGGCCACCATGCTAGATCAATGCCTTGTCTGTCTTTCAATTTTCCTTCATTGTCCAAAATATTTTTATAAGTCACAACTTTATCGTAGTTAATTAAATTTGGGTAAGCAAAAGCTTCCATTGTTGAAAGCCATTTAGGTATCTTAATGTAAATTTTTCTTTTATTCTTTCCCATTCTGAAAGAAGTGCATTCCTTATAAAATGGTTTTCAAAGTATCTCTGTGTTTTATTCTTTCCATACCACAGAAAGGCATGCCAACCGATTTGCAGGTCATGCCCATTTAGGTACAACAGTCTTTTATCTCTAAGCATTATCCATTCTTTAAGCCATGTTAGAATGTTGCTGGGTAATATAACCTCCAGTCCGGCAGTCCAAATCCTCCACTGTCTTTTGCTTCTTGTAGCATTTTCACTTTGATTCTAGCTTTTTTTCCTCGCCAGATAAATTTCAATATTATTGTATTCAGTTCATCAAAAAAGGCTTTTCCCAGCCTTACAGGGATCGTCTGAAATAAAAAGAGTATTTTTGGTAAGATATTCATTTTCACTGTTGCTATTCTCCCCAACATTGAAAGTTGGAGATTCTTCCAGTTTTCCAAATCCAATTTTATTTGTTTTAGCAGTCTTACATAATTATCTTCTTTTACTGTTACACATCTTGCTGCTAGATAAATTCCCAAATACTTAACTTTTTTAACTATTTGAAGATTTTTTTTGTTAGTTGATTCTTTTGTTTTTCTGTTAAGTTCTTTGTCAGCACTTTTTCTATTTTCTTCAGAAGTTTAGTGCTTGTTTCCAATGGATCTTCCAGTATAAAAACCAAGTCATCTGCAAATGCTTGTAATACTTTCAATGTTAATATAAATAGTAATGGGGATAATGGACAACCCTGTCTTGTGTCCTTTTTAATGTTGATGTTTTCTGTATGGTCTCCATTTATAATTATTTTGGCAGTCTCTTTACAATAAATTGTTTGAATTGCATTTATAAAGTTTTTTTCCAAAGCCCATTTCTGCAAGCTTCTGAAACATGTTCACTTTCCATTTCCAAAATTAACAAAAAATTATACATTTTCTTAATTAATTTCTCATCTGAGGTTAACAAAATCTTATCAAATACAGTTTGATCTTTGTAGAACCCATTCATGTTCACATCTTTTTCATATCTATTTTGCATCTGTAAATATGCCCACCATGACATGTTGATCCCCTGATTTTCCAGTTCTTGCTTAGATTTTAAATTCCCATCCATATTTAGAATATCTCTATATGCCCATACTTTTTCCAAATCTACCAAGTTCGGATGTACAAATGCCTCCATCGTTTAGCCATCCTGGAATTGTTAAGTGTATTTTAGCTTTAATTTTTTCCCATACTTTTATCAAGGCATTTCTTATAGAGTGATTTTTGGAAATACTTATGAGCTCTGTTTTTTCCATACCATAAGAAAGCATGCTACCCCAATTGTAAATCATGCCTCTCTAAATATAACAATCTTTTATTTCTAAGCATTATCCATTCTTTCACCCATGTTAAGACAGATGCTTGATAATACAACGCCCATTCCGGCAACACAAATCCTCCATTTTCCTTAGCGTCTTGTCATGTTTTTGTTGTGGGAAAAACCACGATACTTACATCAGAAGACAAGACCACGAAGGGTTGGAGAAAACAGGTTTTTATTCGTGCACGATGGTTCAGAGTATTAGCATGACAAATTCTGAACCCTGAGTTACTCTGAGGGTGTCACTTTTATACAGCTTGCCGCCCACGCTTAACCTAATAGATGACTTCTTATCCACCTTTAACACACTAAAACAGAGAAGTTTATATCTTGAGGCTACACAAGGAAAAAGGAGAAGTTCACACAAACGGTTGTCTTACCACACCTTTCTGCACGGGTGCTATCTTACAACATCTGTGACTTTTAGTTGACACTGACACTTCTTGTAAAATGGTTTCTACATAGCATGAACACATCTCTATAATTATGACACACAGGTTATATGATTTAGGTTACATTTCACAGCCAAACTTAATATCATCTATTAACTATTATCAGCAACAAGCATTCCTATTAAGATATAGATATATTGAACTATTTCCTGCCCACCTCATTTCCTCCCCTTGAAACTTCACTAAAATCATGAGATTATTGAGGAATTTCATACCTTGGAGGATAACATAAGGTAGCATATTCCCCTTCCTCTACAAGGGCCATGACCTGGGCTATGGCTCTTCTCAACGAGCATAGAGAGGCTCTTGAAAATGGTGCGAGTAACAATAGGTAAAATACAAGGTAGAATTAGACAACCAAGGGCAATGATTCCCACGAGGGCCACAATGGCTTGCAAACCAGGCAGCTTGGGAAACCAAGATGTAAACACTTGGGTAAAGTCAAAACCTTTCCACAAACACCTCCTTCCTTTGCCAAGATGTAATCTAGGGCCAACTTATTCTAATATACTGCTCTTCGAATCTTATCAGTAGTATCAGACAATATATTGAGAGCCTTTAAGATAGGGGAGCAGAGTTCCCTCAAATTCAGTGGGCTCTGGGCTTTGACCAGGAGAGACCCATTTTACATAGTCCTGATCCCAATATCCCAAACAGATTAGATGTCCTACTGGCACAGTATGGTTTCTGAAGAAACAGTTCCTCCCAACCAGGTTAGTAGCCAAAGTCCACACAGCTCCTGAGAAGTGAGTTCGAGCTGTCACATTTCCAGCATTAAACATGTTATAAATTTCAGGGGTGGCCTCTAAAGCTTTCCATGGCCATTGCTCCCCCATGTTGGTACCACCACATACAAAACAATTCTTTATAGTGAGTGTTTTTGCCACCTCCTCAGCCATTTCAATAAACAAATTAATAGCTGTTGTACTTATAGGGAGGGGGTCATCTTCTAGCTTCTTCAGATTATACAGACCAGCCTAAAGACCTAATTTGCCCATCATAGATTCATTCTACTTGGACCATGAGGTAGGTCTTAGGGTCTTCACCAGTCCCCTCAATTCCAAAGCCATATAAACAAAGTGTCTCCCTGTAGGAAGGTCTACAAAACATTCATCACAAGGAGGGACGTGGTCTGAAGGGTAAGGTCGTGGGTCCCCCAAGAGATATTCATCACCACTTACTCCCTTATGATCTCCCTCCCTTGTGGAAAGACCCTGTCCCACAGAGGTTGATACAGGTTCCGGAGAACTTAAAGTGGGGGATGGGGTGACAGCCTTACTGATATTCAGATCATCGGGTTCAATTAGCCAGTCCTCAGGCACACCCTCAACCCCCTTCTCTTTGACTGTGATCCCTCTATACAGAAACAGAGAGTTAATTATAACAGTGATTAACAACAACATTACCACCACCCAAATTGTTGGGATGAGCCCTTTCCTAATACAGGCAGTTTCCCTCATCCTCTGGGTGGAATCCATAACCAATTAAAAAGACTTTTAAGACTAATGATGTGAACGCAGTTTCCAAGGTAGGGACCTTTTGTTGCCCGTGCGATGGGTGTTAGCTTCCGGAGTAACACCTGCAGGGGTTTGCTTCACCTCTCCCGTTCGCAGGGGTGCAGCGTCCGGGGTGTCACCAGAAGGGGAGAGGCTCCTTCTCCTACGATGCAGAGATAGCTTAAAGGGTTGAGTTGGGTTACTATTCATTTTCCATTGGGTGGGGGCTGCCAATTTAACCCTGGACCAATGGATCCACAATTTGATCTCAGCCACCTTAATAGCAAGGGGAGAACACATAACAACAGTATACAGCCCTTTTCCACTTTGGGCTTAAGACCTCCCTCTTCCAATCCTTTACCCAGACCTCCTGTCCCGGTGGGATATTATGTGTTAGTGTAACCAAGACATGGGGTCTTTGGGTTAGAACATATTGGTGTAGCCACTGGACTATAGTGTTAAGAGCCTGCAGCTGTTCTAATTTAACAGTATCTGCCACTTGTTCAGAGTTCTGGACACCTGGTTTAAGTAAGTTGGGGACTCTGCCATACAATAATTCAAAGGGAGACACGAGCAGCTCCCTTTGTGGGGCACACCTTACCACAACCAGGGCCATATTTAAAGCATCTGGCCACTTAAGCTGAGTCTCCTGACATATTTTTGCCAATTTTTCCTTAATGGTCTATGTATTCTCTCCATCCTTCCTCCTGATTGAGCATGGAAACTACAGTCAAGCTTCCATGTTATTCCTAGCATAGCTGCTATCTTTTGGGTGGCTCTATGGATAAATTCAGGACCATTATCTGAAGAGATTCTAGATGGCAACCCATACCTGGGAATAATAATATGAAGCAAGGCTTTTGCGACCTCAGTTGCTTTTTTTTCTTTTCTTTTCTTCCTTGTAGGGATGCAATCTGACCATCCAGTGTATGTACATACTATGACTAGCATTGCTTTATAGGGACCTGAGCATGGCATGTCAGTAAAATCAATCATCAAGAAATCGAAGGGATAATTTCCTCTGGGCTGATGTTCTTGAGGCAGTTGGGGTCCTTGCCTTGGGTTGTTGGTGGAACAGATCTCACATCTAGCATAAACATTTGCTGCAATACTGTGTATTTTGTCAATATAGACCTCTCTCTTCAGGGCATTTGCCAGTGCCGCCTTTCCCAGGTGCAGTTGCTTATAAACCTGTTGCACTGCATCCCATGCCATATATCCTGGGATAAAGACTCGCTGGTCTGGCAAAATCCATCAACCATCTTCCTGCCTTGCTTCCAGCTTGTCCAAGACTTGTCCAAGTCTTCCTGAGAGTAGTTTGGTTTACCCTGTTCCTGTTCCTCAGAGGTCCACAAAGCTAGACAATTTGTATGCTCAGAAGGTGCCTTTAGTACAGCAATGTGAGCTTCCCTGTCTGCCTTATTATTTCCTAATTGAATATCTGAAGCTCCCTTCTGATGGCCTTTGCAATGCATTACAGCTACTTCCTTAGGCTCCCACACACTATTCAGCAGACGCAATATCTGTGGTCCATATTTAACATCCTTTCCCCCTGAAGTTATAAGTCCTCTTACTTTGTATAAGGCTCCATGGACTTGCACTGTTAGGAATGCATACTTAGAGTCTGTGTAAATATTGATGCACTTTCCTTTTGCCAACTCCAAAGCTCTAGTTAATGCATGCAGGTCAGCTAGCTGAGCATTTGTACCGGGCGGAAGTTGCTCAGCTTCCCATACTTCCTCCAAAATCACCACAGCACATCCTGCCTTTCGAATGTCTTCTTGCATAAAACTAGTTCTACCCGTGTATATTGTAAAGTCTGGATCAAGCAGGGGGACATCTCTCATGTCTGGGCGGCTAGCGTAAGTTTCTTCAATAGCTTGTATGCAACTATGTGTGGTTTCCAAGTCTGATTCAGGCAACAGCGTGGCTGGATTCAGTGAGTTTGATTAAATTAATATAATCATTGGATTATGTATTATTAGAGCTTGATACTTCAGCATGCATGGGTTGGTCAGCCACAAATGTCCTTTTGCTTCTAAGACAGCTTTAAGAGCATGGGGTGTGTAGATATCTAACTTTTGTCCAAAAGTCAACTTGTTAGCTTCCTGTGTTAATAACGCTGTTCCAGCACTTGCTTTAAGGCAAGCCGGCCATCCTCTGGCTACATTGTCAAGCTGTTTAGACAGATAAGTGACCAGGTGATGCCAGGTTCCTGTTTTCTGGGTGAGAACTCCTACTGCCACATTTTGCTTTGTATCTACAAACAGTTGAAATAACTTTTCCAAGTCTAGTAGACCTAAACTAGGGGCACACATTAGAGCCTCCTTGAGAGCGATGAAGCTGTTATTTTCTTGCTGTTCCTATCGCAATGGTTCTTTATCTCCCCCCCCCTTTGTGGCCTCATTTAGGGATCTTGCTATTAAACTAAAGGTAGGGATCCATATTCGGCAGAAGCCAGCAGCAACTAAAAAATCCTCTTAACTCTTTCCTATTCTTCAGTACAGGCAGCTGGCAGATAGTGGATGATGCCTTGCAAAACCAGGGGGGTTGTCCTCTGCCCACAGGTGTGGCATATTGAACTCTTTCCACTTTGTATTTGCTTCTACTGCTTGTGCCCGCATCACCATTCTCCATTCCTCTGCACGGGGTACTTCCATCATCACCTTTCCATATTTTATGGCCATTGCGCCATCCTCTTCAAAGGAGATCTGCGCCCTTAGTTTACAAAGCAGATCCCTTACCAATAAAAGAATTGGCATATATTCAAACTGATGGGTTATAGTTTTTCCTCCCCTAGTGCAACTTAAGGGCTCCAAAAAGGGTCGCTGCAATATTTTTCCTGTTGCTCCTTGTATGTTGATAGAGTGAGGGGAGGCTTGACTTAGGGGTTGGGTTAGGACTGATCAGGTGGCTCCAGTATTCACAAGGAAGGGAATAGGTTTGCCTCCTACTGTTAAACTGACCACAGGTTCTGGGAGGCGGGCTGAACCCAGTCGGTCTCAGTCCCACTCCTCTGCTTCTGCCAGGCCTATGAGGGGAGTCCTTGAAAATCCTCTTCTTCTTTCTCTCCCTCCCTGGCTTCTCCTTGGGCGACCTCTGTAGCTCTTCGCAAACCTGCCTCTTCCCCCTCCTTTTTCTTCATCCTTTTCTCTTTCTGGACATTCACCCTTCCAGTGTCCTTCCTTCTTACATATGGCACACTGGTTTTGTCCTAACACCCTTCCCCATCCTCTACCTCTGCCACCTCCCCTTGACACCCCCATCATAGCAACTGCAAGCAATTCAGCTTTCCTTTGCATTTTCTGATCCTTTTTCTTTTCCTCCTCCTTCTCTCTATTCACAAAAGTCTTTCGGACACTTGATTTGTTTTTTTCCACTAAATTTCCAAGCAAGAAGGTCTGATGTAGTAAAGTTTAGACTATCTTCTAAACTTTTTAACATAGGGAACAGTTTTGCATTTCTGAATCCATGGTGGAGGTCTTTGCAACAAGCTGAGCCACACATCAATATAGGGTGCCTGGTCTGGGTGCCCTAACATGGGATTGAACACTAACTGATGTACTTTTAGAGCAATGAATGGATCTAGTGTCTCTGTGCTTGGCCAGCCTATGTTAAAGCTGGGCCAATCTACCTCACAGAAGATCCTCAACTTATGCCTGCTCCACTTAATACCACAATCCTGATCCTCATAAGCAGACTTAAAATGCTTTAACATACACCCCAGTGGAGTAAGGGGTACACTTTCACCATCACCCCATGAGCCTCCCAGGGCACCAGACAAGACAAATGAGGAAAGGGGATGAGAGGAAGGTAAGGGGTCCTTCCACTCGGGATTACACTGAGGGTTTTTCACTTATACGCGCTAGACCCAGGGAGCCGGAAACTCAACGGTCACCGATGGGAAGTTCGAGCGCCACTCACTCACTGCAAACACACACAACAATCCTCCCACCTTATTCCAAAGAGAGGGTGATCAGTCCTCTCCTCCGTCCCTGCTTACAGGGAGGGATTCCTTATTTCCCTTTCAATACTTGCCTGCAGGCGAATCCTTTGTCCTCTAGCCGGCTGGAAAGTTGCCTGGTCTCCTTACCCTTCACCAGTGGTTCTTGGAGTGGCCGACCGCCAATGCTGGAGCCCTGTGTCACAGGGAAGTCCCTCGGAATAAAAGGTCCGATGGCGCCTGGGATGTTCCCCCTAACACTACAGGCCCCTGGCATCAGGGTGTGCCCTCCAGAGAGCCCCAAGACTCCTTGCCGTCCTGCCGCGGTCGCCAGATAATTGTTGTGGGAAAAACCACGATACTTACATCAGAAGACAAGACCACGAAGGGTTGGAGAAAACAGGTTTTTATTCGTGCACGATGGTTCAGAGTATTAGCATGACAAATTCTGAACCCTGAGTTACTCTGAGGGTGTCACTTTTATACAGCTTGCCGCCCACGCTTAACCTAATAGATGACTTCTTATCCACCTTTAACACACTAAAACAGAGAAGTTTATATCTTGAGGCTACACAAGGAAAAAGGAGAAGTTCACACAAACGGTTGTCTTACCACACCTTTCTGCACGGGTGCTATCTTACAACATCTGTGACTTTTAGTTGACACTGACACTTCTTGTAAAATGGTTTCTACATAGCATGAACACATCTCTATAATTATGACACACAGGTTATATGATTTAGGTTACATTTCACAGCCAAACTTA
Source organism: Crotalus tigris (assembly GCF_016545835.1). Classification (NCBI taxonomy): domain Eukaryota; kingdom Metazoa; phylum Chordata; class Lepidosauria; order Squamata; family Viperidae; genus Crotalus; species Crotalus tigris. The sequence goes on from NW_024097696.1 coordinate 162,950, forward strand.
ATATCATCTATTAACTATTATCAGCAACAAGCATTCCTATTAAGATATAGATATATTGAACTATTTCCTGCCCACCTCATCTTAATTCTGGCTTTCTTCCCCTGGCAAACAAAGTTCAAAGTTAATGAGTTTAAATCTTGAAAGAATTTTTTCTCAAGTTTTATCGGAATTGTTTGAAATAAAAATAAAATCTTCGGCAGTACATTCATTTTTGCTGTAGCAATTCTTCCTAATATTGAGAACTTTCCTGGCAATTTCTTTCATCTTTCCAAGTCCATCTTTATTTGTTTCAATAATTTTATATAGTTGTCTTCTTTTATTGACAAACATTTGGCTGAAAGATATATATACCTAAATATTTAATTTTTTCACTATCTGTACCTCTGTTTTCTCTAGCATTTGCTTTTTCTCTTTATCTGTGAGATTCTTAACTATCACTTTAGTTTTTTCTTTCTTTATTTTTAATCCCGCCATTTCTCCATACTGTTCTATCTTTCCCCATAGGTTAGGAATCATCTCTAAAGGTTCTTCTAGAATAAATACTAGATCATCAGCAAATGCTTGTAACTTATCTGTTTTGTCTTTTATCGTCAGTCCTTTAATTTCTATATCTTGTCTAATCCTTCTATTTAAAACTTCCAAAGTGAAAATAAATAATATGGGGATAGTGGCATCCTTGCCACGTGCCTTTTCTTATCTCAAAGCTCTCAGTACAGTCTCCATTCACAATCACTTTTGCTGTCTGATTGCTATATATTGTTTTTATCATATTTGTAAAGTTTTTTCCAAAGTCCATTATTGGTAGTTGCTGAATCATAAGTTCCCAGGAAACATTGTCAAATGCCTTTTTGGAGTCTAAAAATATTAATGCTAATTGTTTCCCTGGATGTAGTTCATAGTATTCTAATACATCCATTATCACTCTTAAGTTGTTTTGTATTTGTCTCTTTGGTAAAAAGCCATTTTGATCTGGATGTATGAATTCAATTAAGTATTTTTTCAGTCTCTCCGCCATTATTGAAGTAAAATTTTTATAATCCACATTAAGTAATGAGATCGGTCTATAATTCTTAATATACGTCAAATCTGAGTCTTCTTTTGGCATTAAAGTAATATTTGCTTCTATCCATGTATTTGGAAGCTTAGCCTCTAACAAAAGTCCATTAAAGACATCTTTCAGTGGTTCAGTTAATATGTCTTGTAATTTTTTTATAAAACTCCGCTGGAAGCCCATCTGGGCCCGGTGTTTTCCTATTTTTTTTTTTTTTGTCGTTTTATAGCCTCTGATATCTCCATCATTGTAATTCCTTCTTCTAACATAGTTTTAAATGCCACTGGAATTTTTGGAAGTTTACTTTCTTCTACGTATTGAGCAGTTCTCTCTCTTGAAATCTCCTCTTTATCATACAATTCCTTATAGTATTCCTTAATTATCTTTTTTATTTCTTCATTTTTGAATTGTAGACAACCTTTTCCATCTACTAAGTTATGTATTTGTCATGGTTCCAAAAAGAAGCAGCTTTTCAAAGAACTTTGAGGCTTATTCCTCTAAAATAATCTTTTATTATTCTGCATAGCTTCAGCACTAACAAAGTTAAGCCAAAAACTGAATCCTCCCTCCCCCAAACACCTGTAACAAAGCATAACTCACTCCTTCATTTTACAGTCATCAATCACATTCTCCAATTAATGTAAAGTGTGAAGTGCCCCTCCCGTTGCAGCTGACCTTGGCCACACTGTGCTCAGACATTGTTATGATTAACTAGCATATTTTCCCATCCACTAGACTATTACTATCTGCTTTAACTCTAGAAGTGCTATACAGGCTAAATAAAACAGGTTTGCTTCTTCATATATGGCAAGCAAGAACAGCTGATGTTAGCAGTCTTGACAGTATTATTTTCTTCTCTTTCTGTTTTTTAAGTTTATAAGCTAACCATCTTCCTGGTTTATTAGCATTTTCAAAAAAGTTTTGTTTTGCTCTGTTTATCTGTTGTGCCAGTTTTTCTGAGTCCAACAGATTTAGTTTGTGTTTTATTATTTCCATTTCTCTTTTCAAAGTCTTTTTCTGTGGGTTTTTTTGTAGTTCTGTTTCTAACTTTCCAAATTTTGCTTTTAGTAATAAATATTGCTGTCTTCTCTGTTTATTTTTCTTTGCCGTATACATTTTAGCTATGCCTCTGAAGTACGCTTTGGCTGTGTCCTATAGTTTTGTAATGATGTGTCTTCTCCTTTGTTTTCTTTAAAAGAAGAATTCCATTTCTTTTTTCGCTAACTCTGTGAATTCTTTTTCTTTTAGTATAGATTGGTTTAAAGTCCATCTTGGTTTTATTTGTATTCCTTTCCATGTCACTTTTAGAGGATTATGGTCTGCCCATGTACGTATTTCTATCTCAATTCCCTGTCTATCCATCCTCAATTCAGAAGTCATCCAAATTATATCAATTCTTGACCAGGATTTATGGCTATTTGAATAAAAAGTATATTGTAGGTTTTGTGAATTAATTTCTCTTCAGGCATCTTTTATTCCAATTTCCTCTGCCATATCAAAAAATGTCTTAGGTAATCTTCTTGCGGATTTTCCTGTTTTGTTGCTTTTGTAATCCATTGTTCCGTCTACTATCGCATTGAAGTCCCATATTAAACAAATATTTTGGTATTCCATTTCTATTAGGTTCCTATGTAGGCTTTGATAAAATTGTTCTTGATTGTTATTTGGAGCATAGATTGCCACTAATAATGTTTGTTTTTGATGTAGATATATTTCAACCATTACAATTCTTCCTTCTTCATCTGAGTACACTATTGTCTCTTTAACATATACAGCAACCCCTCTTTTTTCTGTTGTGCTCATGTATAATAAAGCTTCCCCATTTTTGAGTGTTCCAATATTTTATGATGTTGTTTTTTTATGTGTGTCTCGTGCAAACAAATTATATCTATATTTAATTTCTGAAATTTCCTAAAGATTTTATTTCTTTTTGATGGGGAGTTTAGTCCATTTACATTTACCGAAAAAAAATCCATTTTCTTTCTCCATTTCCATTTCCATTATTTATATTTAATAATAATAATAATAATAATAATAATAATAATAACAACAACAACAACAACAATAATAGTAATAAAGTTGGAAGGGACCTTGGAGATCATCAAGTCCAACCCCCTGCTCAGGCAGGTGACCCTATACCATTTCGGACAAATGGCTGTCCAGTCTCTTCTTTAAAAACTCCCAGTGTTGGAGCATTCACCGCTTCTGGAGGCGGGTAGTTCCACTGGTTAATTGTTCTCACTGTCAGGAACTTTCTCCTTAGTTCTAGGTTGTTTCTCTCCTTGATGAGTTTCCATCCATTGCTTCTTGTCTTGCCTTCAGGTGCCTTGGAGAATAGCTTGAGTCCCTCTTCTTTGTGGCAGCCCCTGAGATACTGGAAGACTGCTATCATGTCCCCCCTCATCCTTCTCTTCATTAAACTAGACATATCCAATTCCAGCAACTGTTCCTTATATATTTTAGCCTCCAGTCCCCTAATCATCTTTGTTGCTCTTCTCTGTACTCTTTCTAGAGTCTCAACTTCTTTTTTACATCGTGGTGACCAAAACTGGATGCAGTATTCCAAGTGTGGCCTTATCAAGGTATTGTAAAGTGGTATTAATACTTCACGTGATCTTGGTTCTATCCCTTTAATGCAGCCCAGCAATGTGTTGGCTTTTTTGGCAGCTGCAGCACACTGCTGGCTCATATTTAAATGATTGTCCACTAGGACTCTGAGATCCCTCTCACAGTTACTACTATTGAGCAAGGTACCCCCTATACTATACCTTTACATTTGTTTTTTCTTGCCTAAATGTAGAACCTTACTTTTTTCACCATTGAATTTCATTTTGTTAGATAGCGCCCAGTGTTCAAGTCTGTCCAGATCCTCCTGTATTTTAAGCCTGTCTTCTGCAGTGTTGGCTATTCCTGCCAGCTTGGTGTTGTCTGCAAATTTGATAAGTTCCCCATCTTTCCCCTTGTCCAAATCATTGATGAAGATGTTGAAGACCACTGGGCCTAGAACAGAGCCCTGGAGCACCCCACTACACACTTCCCTCCATGTAGATGTGGTTCCATTGAGGACCACACACTTAGTACGGCCGGTTAGCCATCTACGAATCCATCTGGTGGTGATGCTGTCTAACCCACATTTTTCTATCTTATCGAGTAGTAGGTTGTTATCTACTTTATCAAATGCCTTACTGAAGTCCAAGTAAATTATATCCACAGCATTCCTCTGATCCACTAATTTTGTCACTTGGTCAAAGAATGCAGTAAGGTTTGTTTGCATGATCTGTTTTTGACAAACCCATGTTGGCTTTTAGTAGTGATTTTGTTTGTCTCTAAGTGTTCGCTAATTTGTTGTTTCATTATCTTTTCCAGAATTTTCCCAGGTATTGAGATCAGGCTGATAGGTCTGTAATTTCCTGGATCCATTTTTTTCCTTTTTTGAAGATGCGAACTACATCAGCTCTTTTCCAGTCCTCTGGTAGTTCCCCAGTGCTCCAAGATCTTTGAAAAATATAGTTCAGTGGTTCTGAGATCACATCTGCCAGTTCTTTGAGAACCTTGGGGTGTAATCCATATGTTTTAACCTATACAGCAGGAGACCCTATACAATTCCTGAAAAAAGATTGCCATCAGTTTTGCAAAGTAGTCAAGTTGTGGCTCATTTAATTCTCAGGAAATATTCCACACCCAGCTTTTTTTCACCCAAGTTGTTTTTTAACTTGTGCCAAGCCAACTCTTTTTTATATATAAAAAATTTATTAGGTTTTATATAGGTAAGGAAAGGCTGGGGTCAATACGGGTAAGCAGGGAATGGGAACAGGAATTTGGGGTAGGATAAGGGTAGGTACAATAATGGGGTAACCCCCCCATAATAATCCCAAGCTTTAACAAACAAGCTACCATCTGGACCTAAATATCAAATAAACATCAAGCCAACTCTTAATAGAAATAGAAAACTCCAAGTGTTTTCAGAATCTACTTAATTCATTGACTGAGGTAGAATTATCATCTGTGCCATCTGGGTCACCTCATTCAGAGTACAAATGAATGTGGAATCTTTTTGAGACTGCTAAAAGAATTGTCTTGTAGACAGGAGACAGGTGGTGTTGTATCCTTCCGACGCTGTTGAGAGAGAGTTGTTAAATTTAAACATTAATAGAGTATGTCTAGTTTAATGAAAAGAAGGACTAGGAGTGACATGATAGCAGCATTCCAATATCTCAGGGACTCAGACGAGGGAGTCAAGCTATCCTCCAAAGCACCTGAGGACAGAACAAGAAGCAATGGATGGAAACTAATCAAGGAGAGAAGCAACCTAGAACTAAGAAGAAATTTCTTGACAGTGAGAACAATTAATCAGTGAACGACTCACCTCCAAAAGCTGTGGGTGCTCCAACACTGGAAGTTTTTAAGAAGAGACTGGACAACCATTTGTCTGAAATGGTGTAGGGTTTCCTACCTGAGCAGGGGGGTTGACTAGAAGACCCCCAAGGTCCCTTGCAGTTCTATTTTGATTGAATTGAACTGAAAAAAATCCAGGAAGGTATGGATGGGTCTGGAGATCTTGAAGGAGTGCAGGAATGTTAAGAAACTCCCAACTTAGCCCTTGGAAGGATGAATGGGTGAGAACAAAACTCAAGATTGTTCCTTCTTGATTCCCTTTGGTATAAGATGGAGTGGCAGTCTTTCAAGATTATGTTATGATGCTTGATCACAGAAGAGTTCCAATAGTCCTTGTGTTCCCTGAAATGGGAGGTGGCAGGAGGGGAGAAGTAGTGTTATTGGAGGAGTTAGGGCTGAGGGGCTGGACTCTCCTTCCAGAAATACTCTTGTAGTTCCCAGCTCTGCTTTTTTTCTCTCTTCTCAGGGAGATGGCGCAGCTCATGCAGTGGTTGTGGAGACAGGAATACTGGCTACCTCCGGGAATCACCTGGGAGGACATGCAGGAGACAGAGGACATCCATTATCCACAACCTTATCATCTCCTGCTCTGCCTTCCCATCATGCTCCTTCTGGTTGCCCTCCGGTTCTTCTTCAAAAGGCAAGCCCTTGGCCAGACAAAACTGACTCCCCACTTATTTGGAGAGAACTTTCCTTTCCTCCTCACCCAAAAACACAATGTCTCCAGATACAGTGTCATGTCCCCTTTTTTATCCTGTGTTTTAGCAATCATTTTTGACAAACTGAAATATGACAGTTTGATGGAAAATCTAATGAAAAGCAAGGGAAACTGAACAGGAGGTTATTAATCCTTCTGACAATACTTATTTCTGCATTCTCTGCTAGTCTAGGAACAGGCAAAATTGAGGCACATTGAGGAACTAAGTAAAGACCCTTTTGATCTTGGCTACTACCTTCCAGTCAATCAGAATAGAGCTGAAAGGGACCTTGTGTCAACACTGCTAACATCAGATGTTCTTGCTTTGACAACAGATGGAAATGCAGCCATTTTACTCTCTTTTAGAGTTAGTTGATGCTGGGAGGGGGAATGTGGATGAGAGTCCAGTTAGTCATAACAATAATAACTCAGCTGTGGGAATCCAAGGTTATTGTGCCCAGAGTTGATAAAGATTTGGCGGGCTGGAGAGCTGGGGAGAAAGCCCGTGCTTCAAACTAATTGGGGAATGTGATCTATGACTGTTAATTGGAGGAGGGAATTGTGCTTTGTTACTTTGTGTCAGGGGAGGGGGATTCAGTTTTTGGCTTTAACTATGTAGTACCGATATTTTGTTTCTCGAAGAAAATATACTTTAAGATAAACAATGCCTTCGAAGTTCTTTTGAAGAGTTTCATCTGTTGGAACATGACATTAAGCCAAAAACTACAATTTTTACCTAACTATCTTGGGGTCCCAAGCCCCAGTCGCTAACCCTATAATTGAGCGATAGTCCAACAAAAATTTGGGGAAGATTTCAACATGGAGAAAGAAAGAGCACCTGAAACCAGAACCCGGTGGTGGCTGCTACCCCAGAGGGGGGAATGCAAGCCAGCGTACTGGCAGGGAAGGAATTTTTTCAGGGCTCTCAGTTGGGGGCAAAGTCCAAGCTGTGAGGATAGCTGATCTGGTCATCGGAATGGACCTTACCCAGTAGAGACTCCAGGTACCTTGAGATGGCCTTGCCACAATCAAGTGCTTTGAAGGCAAACGAGGTTGAGCTGCAAAAAGGGGATTCCCATACATCGTGTTCCCCAGACCAGTGGAGCCACTCATCCCCAATGAATACCGGGACCTAGCGAAGGTGTTTAAGGAGAAAGAATGTGACAACCTGTCTCCCCACCTACCCAATGATTGCTCTGTCGAACTGTTACCAGGAGCCAAACGCCCATAACTAAGAATGTATGCTATGTCCCCCCTTGAGATGGAGGCGATGCAGCAATATGTGGACAAAAACCTAGCGAGGGGATTTATCAAATGGGTGGGAGCCACAGTGTTATTTAAAGAAAAAAAAGATGGGTCGCTTCATCTCTGTGTGGATTATAAAAGTCTGAACATGGTGAGTTTGGAAAATAAATACCCCCTCCCCCTCCTGAATGACTTACTAACCCACCTGGCAAAGGGGAATATCTTCACTAAGTTGGACTTGAGAGAGGCATATTACCAGGTTTGGATAAAGGAGGGAGATGAGTGGAAGACTGCTTTTAACTGTCCCATGGGGAGCTACCTATTCAAAGTCATGCCGTTTGGACTACAGAGGGCTCCAGCTGTCTTCATGCAACTGATTAATCAGGTCCTACATGACCATTCATACAAAGGGGTTCTGGTGTATCTTGATGACATCCTGATATACAGTACGAATATGACTGACCACATAAAGCTAGTGAGAGAAGTGTTAAAGAAGGTGTTGAATGCCAAACTTTATGTCAAACTATCAAAGTGTGAGTTTCACCAGACCAACTACGTTATCTTGGCTACAGAATTTTCAGCGAGGGCATTGAAATGGACCCGAACAAAGTATAAGCCATGACTCGCAAACAGCTCCAGAGCTTCCTAGGATTCACCAACTTCTAGCATCAATTCATCCCCTCCTTTGCTGAAATTGCTCTACCCTTATGGAATTACTAAAAACAGGTAAAGAGGGAGGGAAGCCATGTCCTAGCCAACCACTAGCATGGACTATGAGCTGCCAGACCACTTTTGAGAACTTAAAAAGACTATTTGCAGTTGAACCGATCTTAAAGCATCCCTGCCCAGGGAAGCCCTTTGTAATTCAAGCCGATGCCAGCGACATGGCCGTCAGAGCTGTGCTACTGCAAACAAACCAGAGTGGGACCCTAAAAGCCTGTCCCTACACCTCAAAAAAATTTACTGACTTCGAGAGGTGGTGGGCTATGTGGGAAAAGGAGGCCTTCGTAATTCGCTGGGCTCTATTAAACTGGAGACACTATCTAGAAGGGAGGAAGGTGCCTTTCAAAGTATGGACTGATCAAAAAACCTAGAAGCAAAGAAAACTCCCCGCAAATTGTCCCCAAAACAAGTACGATGGCCACAGTACTTTAACCATTTTAATTTCATCCTAAAGTACATATCAGGAGGAAAAAGCTCTTAGCTAATGCTTTATCCAGATTGCCCCAGTACAAAAGCCAGTGTGAAGAGGTTAATGAGGCAATTATCTCCAATCCACAAACTGCCTCTCAACTAACGCCGCACAGGCCCACCTTCAAGAGCCCCAAACCCCAATGACCCTGGGGCCAAGAAAATAAAGCGAGAGCTCCTCACCGACCAATGATTCAGAGTAATAGTAAGTAAGTAATAGTAATAGTAAAGTTGGAAGGGACCTTGGAGGTCATCTAGTCCAACCCCCTGCTCAGGCAGGAAACCCTACACCATTTCGGACAAATGGCTGTCCAGTCTCTTCTTAAAAACTTCCAGTGTTGGAGCATTCACCGCTTCTGGAGGCAGGCTGTTCCACTGATTAATTGGTCTCACTGTCAGGAAATTCTCCTTAGTTCTAGGTTGCTTCTCTCCTTGATTAGTTTCCACCCGTTGCTTTTTGTCCTACCTTCAGGCGCTTTGGAAAATAGCTTAGTTCCCTCTTCTTTATGGCAGCCCCTGAGATATTGGAATACTGCTATCATGTCCCCCCTTGTCCTTCTCTTCGTTAAACTAGACATACCCAATTCTAGCAACCGTTCCTTATATGTTTTAGCCTCCAGTTCCCTAATCATCTTTGTTGCTCTTCTCTGTACTCTTTCTAGAGTCTCAACATCTTTTTTACATCGTGGTGACCAAAACTGGATACAATATTCCAGGTGTGGCCTTATCAAGGCATTGAAGAGTGATATTAATACTTCACGTGATCTTGATTCTATCCCTCTGTTAATGCAGCCTAGCACTGTGTTGGCCTTTTTGGCAGCTGCAGCACACTGCTGGCTCATATTTAGGTGATTGTCTACTAGGACTCCGAGTTCCCTCTCACAGTTACTACTATTGAGCATGGTGCCACCTATGCTGTACTTGTGCATTTGGTTTTTCTTGCCTAAATGTAGAACCTTGCTTTTTTCACCATTGAATTTCATTTTGTTAGTTAGTGCCCAGTGTTCAAGTCTGTCCAGATCCTTCTGTATCTGAAGCCTGTCTTCTGGAGTGTTGGCTATTCCTGCCAGCTTGGTGTCATCTGCAAATTTGATGAGTTCCCCATCTATCCCTTCATCCAAACCGTTGATGAAGATGTTGAAGAGTACTGGGCCCAGAACAGAGCCCTGGGGCACCCCACTACACACTTCCCTCCATATAGATGCAGTTCCATTGAAGACCACTCGGTGAGTACAGCCAATCAGCCAGCTACGGATCCATCTGGTGGTGGTTCTGTCTACCCCACATTTTTCTATCTTGTCAAGTAGTAGGTTGTGATCTACTTTATCAAATGCCTTACTGAAGTCAAGTAAATTATGTCCACAGCATTCCTCTGATCCACTAATTTTGTCACTTGGTCAAAGAATGCAATAAGATTTGTCTGGCATGATCTATTTTTGACAAACCCATGTTGGCTTTTAGTAATGACTTTGTTTGCCTCTAGGTGTTCGTTGATTCGTTGTTTGATTATCTTTTCCAGGATCTTCCCAGGTATTGAGGTCAGGCTGATAGGTCTGTAATTTCCTGGATCCATTTTTTTTTCCTTTTTTGAGGATGGGAACTACATCAGCTCTTTTCCAGTCCTCTGGTAGTTCCCCTGTGTTCCAGGATCTTTGAAAAATATAGTTCAGTGGCTCCAATATCACCTTCCAATTCCTTGAGAACTCTGGGGTGTAATCCATCTGATCCTCGCAATTTGAACTCATCTAGGCTGGACAGGTGCTCACTAACCATTTTCTTGCCTATCTTAACTTGTGTTTCTATTTTGTTTTTTATGGCACTATTTTTGATCGGTTGGTCTGTTTTTTCCCTTTGTGTAAAGACAGATGCAAAAATGAGTTAAATAGTTCTGCTTTCTCCCTGTGGCTGGGATTGAAACAGGATGTGGAAAACAATGTCTGGAGTTGTGCTATATGTGCCACCATAAAAAGAATCCTGGGGAAATCCCCTGGGTTGTTGCAACTGGTGGTGGACCCTTCCCAACCATGGGGGAAAAATGCTATGGATTTTATAGTAGATCTACCTGAAAGTAGGGGAAATAGAGTCATCTGGACTGGGATAGATCTGTTTTCAAAGCAGGCTCACTTTATTACCTGCAAAGGACTCCCGTCCACCCAATGACTAACCAAGATGTTCCTGAAACACATCTATAGACCGTATGGTGCACCAAAATGCATAGTCTCTGATAGGGGTGCAGTTTACAGCTAAGATTTGGAAGAGTTTTCTCAAACAAATTGGCTCATCTCAAGGACTATTATCAGCCTTTCACCTGTCTACCAATGGTGTGGCTGAATCAGTGAACTCAATGGTGGAGCAATATCTCCAATACTATGTGGATTATCAACAAACGAACTGGACTAACCTCCTCCCTTTTGGAAAGGTGGCTTACAATAATTCTGTTCACAGCAGCACCAGCTTCACGCCTTTTAAAGTGGCCACAGGGAAGAAATTCAGCCCAATACCCAAATATCTCCAAGGACCATCCAATTCCCAGACTCTTGATCAATGGGTGAAGGGGTGGGAGGAGGTCTGGAAAAACCACGAAAACTGCTTTGAAAAAGGCTTCCGAGACATACAAAAAACAGGCAGATAGGAAAAGGGCTCCTCAAAGGATATTTCAAGTTGGGGAAAAGATTTATCTGTTGACTAAATATTTATGGCTCAAGTCACCTAGTAAGAAGTTAGGACCCTTCCCCATCATAAATATCATTAACCCGGTCATGGTAGAATTAAAAGGTCCCAGGCTCTTAGGGAAAATTTACCCTGTTTTCCATTGTAGCCTGTTGAAACCTTTTCAGGTTTAAAACCTCCCCATGAGAAGGCACCTGGACCATAGTGGCAGGACAAACTCACTATGAAGTAAAGTGTTTTCTTGATTCAAGAATTTTTAAAGGGAAATTGCAGTATTTAGTGCAATGGAAGGGATATCCGTTGTCTGAGATCACCTGGGTGAAATCTAGTGATGTAAAAGCTGACAGACTCATTAATAGATTCTATAAGAAACAAGCCAAGAGGCAACCCTTAACCTGTGCTTTTGTTTGTATTATAGGATTTGTCCTTTTTGTAAGGGGGGGGGGAGGCGCAGATGCCAACGCTGCTAATATTGGATGTTCTTGCTTTGACAACAGATGGAAATGCAGCTATTTTACTCTTTTGCTTTTAGAGTTAGTTGATGCTGGGAGAGGGAATGTGAATGAGAGTCCACTTAGTCATAACAATAATAACTCAGCCATGGGAATCCAAGGTTATTGCGCCCAGAGTTGATAAATATTTGGAGGGCTGGAGAGCTGGGGAGAAAGCCCGTGCTTCAAGCTAATTGTGGAATGTGATTTATGACAGTTAATTGGAGGAGGGAATTGTGCTTTGTTACTTTGTGCTCAGGGGAGGGGAATTCAGTTTTTGGCTTTAACTGTGTAGTGCCGATACTTTGTTTCTTTAATAAAAGATTCTTTAAGGTAAACAATGCCTTGAAGTTCTTTTGAAGAGTTTCATCTGTCGGAACCATGACACCTTGGAGGTCTTCTAGTCCAACTCCATGCTCAAGCAGGAGACCGTATACTATTTCAGACAAGTGACTGTCCAATCTCTTCTTAAAAACCTCTAGTGATGGAGCATCCATAACTTCTGAAGGCAAGTCGTTCCCCTGATTAATTGGTCTCGGATTACAGAATAACAGATTTGGAAAGACCTTGGAGGTCTTGTAGTCTAACCCCTTGCTCTAGCAGGAAATCCTGGACCATTCCAGACAAATGGTTGTCCAATCTCTTTTTAAAAACCTCCAGTGATGAAGTACCCACAACTTCTGGAGGCAAGCTGTTCCACTGGTTAATTATCCTCACTGTTAAGGAAGTTTCTCAATTCTAGGTTGCTTCTCTCCTTGATTAGTTTCCATCTGTTGCTTCTTGTCTTACCTTCTGGTGCTTTGGAGAATAAATTGACCCCCTCCTCTTTGTGGCAGCCCCTTAAATACTGGAATACTGCTAACATGTCCCCCCCCCGGTCTTTAAAATGTCTACAAGAGCCCTAATTAAGTCCTGGCTCTATTTGGAACAGTGCAACCATCTCAGAACAAAAGATGAAAAATAATCACAATGAGGGATATAGAACACAATTCTGTTCAGTCTTGCTAGGGCTAATATCGTTCTGATACTTGTTTTTATAAATGGGAAGACAGAGCAATAGGTTTTGATATGGTCCAAATTTGATGATATAGGTAAAGATTAAGCTTGTGCTATATTAACATTACAACTATTCATTTAGTGACCATTCAACATTGAGTGCTTGACAACGGGCAGGTATTTACGAAGTTTGCAGTGCCCTGGGATCACCTGATCACCATTTTGCATCCATCCCAGCTGGCTTGATATAAACAATGCCAATGTGGAAAACTGGATTTGCTTAACGACTGCATGATTCACTTAACAACTGCAATGATTTGTTTATATCAGAAAAGATTATAAAAATCAGATATGGCTTACTTGGCAGCTGCCTTGCTTAGTCACGGAAAATCTCATCTCATGATGAGTTATAAGTGGTTATAAGTCAAAGACTACCTTTAAAGTCATTTGTATTACCTTTCACCATTATTATTTTTATTATAACAGAGTTGGAAGGGACCTTGGAGGTCTTCTAGTCCAACCCCCTGCTCAGGCAGGAAACCCTATACTATTTCAGAAAAATGTCCAGTCTCTTTTTTAAAACTTCCAGTATTGGGGCATTCACAGCTTCTGGAGGCAGGTTGTTCCACTGGTTAATTGTCCTCACTGCTAGGAAATTTCTCCTTATTTCTCCTTGGTTAGTTTCCATCCATTGTTTCTTGTTCTGCCTTTAGGTCTTTTGGAAAATAAGTTGACCCCCCCTCTTCTTTGCGGCAGCCTCTCTAATATTGGAAGATGCTATCATGTTACCCCAGTCCTTCTCTGCATTAAACTAGACATACCCAATTCCAGCAACAGTGCTTTATATGTTTTAGCCTCCAGTCCCCTGATCCTTTTTGTTGCTCTTCTCTGCACTCTTTCTAGAGTCTCAACATCCTTGTTACATAATAAAGAACAAAACTGGATGCAATATTCCAAGTGTGGTCTTACCAAGGGATTATAAAGTGGTATTAACACTTCACATGATCTTGATTCTATCCCTCTGTCAATGCGCCCTAGGACCGTATTGGCTTTTTTGGCAGTTTGAAAACGTTTTTTTCTTTAAAAAAAAAAAAGAGAGAGAGAAAGAGAGCAATTATGCTCAGCGGCCTTGTTTTCTTTCTGTTGGTTTTGAAGGATCTGTTCTTGAATGAAGCATGAAAGCGGAAGCCAAGGTCTAGTTAAATTTAGCCAATGTTTGTTCGTTTGATCCAAGCTGTTCTCTTTGCCAGGATGATTGCCATGCTCTTGAGCAAAAAACTAGGTTTGCAAGAAAAGGTGAGGCGGAAACCTTCTCCAGACTCCATCCTGGAAGCTTTTTATAGGAAGTGGAGGAAAAGTCCCCCAAAGGTGAGTTTCTTCCAGATGTTGGAAGTTATGGCTAAAGGTGGATGAAACTCTGGCCTTGGATAAAATGTTCCTGATATTCACTGGCTTTGTTTGTTTGTTTGTTTATTAGTTAAAACAACTAGAGCCTGTTGCTTTTCCAAGTAAAGTGGACTCATGCTTGGCTGTGCAGCTTTTCTCACCTGGTTTCATGTCCTGCCTTCCAGGAAAAAGTCAGTGGTTTAGCCAAGCACTGTGACCTCCAACCGAGACAGGTAGAGAGGTGGTTTCGATATCAGCTGAACCAGAACCGGCCCAGCTTGACCAAGGAATTCTGTGAAACCAGGTGAGCAGAGAAACTCCTGGGGCCACATAGTCAAAGTGCAGCTCATTGGCTCTGGTGGATCTTTCAGTGCCCAATGGCTTTTCTGTCCTGTCCCACTTTCCAAGATGATTGTGAATGATTTAAGAAGAACATAGCATAGCATAGCATAACATAACATAACATAACATAACATAACATAACATAACATAACATAACATAACAACATAACATAACATAACATAACTACTAGATGCAAAGATGGTTTTTCCCCCTGCCATCACTCTGCTGAATATTTAATTCCCACAGCACTGTCTCATTTCTCATTGTTTCTCATCTGCTCATCTTTCCTACTATTTTCTCCTATTGGTTTCTTATGATTTATCAATAATTGTTTATTATGATCTATAACCAATTAGTTGATGTACCCTGTGATGCACCAGATGTAAATTGCTTGTGTGTTTAGCTTGACGAATAATGTTATTCTATTCTGTTTTGCTCTGTTCCATTCCATTCCATTCTATTCTACATAATAACACAGCAACATAGTATAGCATAGCATAGCATAACAACATAACAACACCACACCACACCACATCACATAGTTGGAAGGGACCTTAGAGGTGTTCTAGCCCAAACCTCTGCTCAAGCAGGAAACCCTATACCATTGGTTCTCCAATGTCTTTTTAAAAGCCTCCAGTATTGGAGCACCTGTGCAACCTGCAGTGATACTTTTTGGATCCTCAACTAGTTGAAGGTCCATTGGGTTGTTAGAGAGAATATCTGGTGGGTTTTTGTAACTTGTCCAGGCCAAGCAAGGCATGTTGACATTGCAACTGGCAATGAATGCATCCACCAAGCTAAACAGGATCAAGGAATGCTAAACTGTTTCAGAAGGTGGAAGTGAGGGCTGTTGGAATAGTGGATGTCTTGCACCTCTGTCAGGTGGACTAGATGATCTTTGTATACACCTCCAGCTTTAGACGCTCTGGATCGCCACCTCTGCTGTCTAATTCTGCCCTGATATTTTTTTCTGATTGTTTTCCAGCTTGGGAGCCACCTACTACTTTACTTCCTTCTGCACGGGGCTGGTCATCCTTTATGATGTGAGTTCCAATTCTTTCCCCATTTTAGTTGGTCATTATCAAAAGAGAGTTTGCCATGTGTAATGCAGCTGGTGACTCTTCTCTGTCTCCTGGTCCCTGGAATTTAATGCTTCTCTATGTGATTACAAAAAGTTGGCAGTGTAGAAAAGAAAGTGTCTTCCAGGTGCTACTGCCAGTAGGGACAAGAAGCGTGTTTGTAAAATAATCAAAAATGCAAGCAAGGACTGTGATGTGGAGGCTATTATACATCTTGGCACTAACGATCTGTCCCAAAAAGATGTACTCACTGTGCAGAATGACTTCCAGAGCCTGGGGCAGGAACTTAGCAGAATAGGCTGTAGGCTTATTTTTTCAGAGGTCTTACCAGTGTATAAGGACCAAAATGGAAAAGGCCAGCACATAGCACAATTCAATATGTGGCTAAAGGAGTGGAGTGAAGGGGAAGGCTTTGGATATATTAGTCATGATGTCAGCAGCTGGTCCAATGAAGAAATGTACAATAGAGATGGTTTGCATCCATCAAAGAAAGGGACTGAGTTACTTGGCTATAAATTCACAGATTTTCTGGAGGAATATTTAAACTAAACAGCGGGGACAGTGAGCTAACTGATACAGAACATCCCTGTCCCCAGCAATCTAAAAATTATAGGGCTATCAGTGCATGTAACATAGATGTGTGTGTGGACAAGAACATCAACCTTGCTGTCAAGCAAAATCAAGCTCTTAATAGTGAGTGCCACACAAAGTGCACTAACCAAATAGGTGGTAAGACATTAGGGGAACTCAGACACCACACAGGTTATGTAGAAAGTAAACACAGGGTCGGCCATAAAGGACTCAAATGTCTATACACCAATGCACAGAGTATGAACAGCAAACAGGGTGAACTAGAAATTCAGGTTAACGAGGGCAGATACGATATTGTTGCTATTACAGAATCATGGTGGGATGAAACCCACAAATGGAACACACAGCTAGAGGGATTTAAATTATTTAAAAGAAACAGACCAAATAAAAGAGGAGGCGGAGTTCCTCTCTATATAAGAAGTAACTATATCTCTACAGAAATAGAGCACAACAATGATGAAAACTGTCCTGAATGCATTTGGGTCTATATAAAAGGAGGGGGGGGAATGACATTGCCATAGATGTATACTATAGGCCACCCAACCAAACACAGGAAATAGATGAACTTTTTGCTAGTCAGCTAACTAAGGTATGTAGGAAGCACATCACAATAGTAATGGGGGACTTTAACTACCCTGACATCAACTGGGAGACAAACTTTGCACCAAGTGGAAGATCAAACAGATTCCTGACAAACCTAGCAGACAACTTTGTCTCCCAAGAAGTAGAGAAGGGAACTAGGGGATTAGCCATTTTGGACCTAATTCTCACTAACAGAGATGAAATAATAGAAGGTGTTGAAGCCATAGGAACCTTGGGAGGAAGTGATCATGCAATATTGGAATTCAACATTACGGAAGCACAAGCAATAGAACACAGTCAAACTAGAGTCTTGGCCTACAAGAGAGCTAATTTCAATAAACTTAGAGAGGGTTTGGGAAGGATTCCATGGATGAGAATCCTCCAGGGAAAACAACTCAAGAGGCTTGGGAAATTTTGAAAAGTGAGATAATAAAGGCCCAATCTAGCACAATACCAACAGAGGAAAAATAACAGCTCTCAAAAGAAACCAGCATGGCTGCATAAAGAACTCTCTGATCAATTGAAAGATAAAAAGGACAAGTATAGAAAGTGGAAAGAGGGACACATAACTAAGTCAGAATATCAGCAAATAGCCCGAGCCCGCAAAGATGAAGTGAGGAAAGCTAAGGCTCAAAATGAACTAAGGCTTGCAACCAAAGTCAAAAATAACAAAAAAAGCTTCTTTCAACATGTAAAAAACAAGAAAAAAAGTGAAGGAAACGATTGGTCCATTAGTGGGTGAAAGAGGCAAGAAGGTGACAAGCAACAGAGAGAAAGCAGAACTATTTAACTCATTTTTCGCATCTGTCTTTACATAAAGGGAAAAAAACAGACCAACCTATCAAAAATAGTGCCATAAAAAACAAAATAGAAATACAAGTTAAGATAGGCAAGAAAATGGTAACTGAATACCTGTCCAGCCTAGATGAGTTCTGTTAGAGAATTTTAATTTCTCTATTGGTGAAAAAATAAATCAAAAGCTCTCACAGTTGACTGCATTTAGCTGATTCAAAATAACTTCTTTATATTCATATAAAAATATTTACAATACCATACATTCTTCTTTACAGCAACATAGCACAAACAAAGACTTCTTACAGAGAGATACAGAGACAGACCTGAGACCGAAAAATTCAGCTCCTAACTTAATACCCTTTTTGCACAGACACAGTAGCACTTTCTTCACATTGGCTGACTGAGTTACCACATGACTCTTCCTGCTCATGAATATTCCAACACTCCTCCCTTCATGACAGGAAGAGACATCAGACCTATTGACTTAACACATTCTCCATAGTGAACACTACCCAATGGTTTAGTTATCACGTCTGCCAAATTATCTACAGAAGAACAATGATGTAAACTAATCAATTTTCCTTTTACAGCTTCCCTGACATTACAATACTTAATGTCTACATGTTTACTTCTGTTCTTCACGCTGTCACCAGTTGCCATTTTTATACAGGCAGCATTGTCTTCAAATACCTTTACAGATTCTTTTACATTAATATTTAAATCTTGCAACAACTGTACATACCATGTTACTTCAGAACACAATTCAGATAAAGCAATAAACTCTGCTTCCGCTGTTGAAATAGCAACAGTTGTTTGTTTTCTGGACTTCCATCCAATCAGAGTCCCTCCAAACAATATTATAATCCCAGAATTTGATTTCCTTGTATTTATGTCATTTGCATAGTCACTATCAACATAACACTTTAATTTCAATTCCTCAGTAATCTGTATTTGAAGACCCAAATTTATAGTTCCCTTTAAATATCTGAGAACCCTTTTTACACCCATCCAATGTAACTTTGTAGGTGCAGCAGTAAAACGACTCAAAATGCTTATTGCGCAAGCTATGTCTGGTCTGGACCACTGTGATAGATATAACAAACTCCCTATTGCTGAGTGATATATCTCTTGATCACAGGTTTCACCTTTGTCCGCATTTAAACTATTATAAAAATCCATACTCATGGGTGTGGGAGCAGTATTGCAATCTTTCATATTATATTTCTCCAATAACTGCTCAATTTTTCTCCTTTGACTGAGAATATAACCACCCTTTTCATTGTTCTCTATCTCTACACTGAGATAATTTTTTATTTCTCCCAAACTCTTTAATTCAAATTTCTTTCCTAATTTATCAGCAAATTCCTTGACTTGTGATGCATCCTTTGCGATGAAGCAAAGATCATCCACAAATGATAACAGTAGACAATTCCCTCCTTGTAACTGTCCAGTATATATACAATTATCAGCTTTGCAACTTTTAAATCCAAGATCCTTTAAAGCAGTATCTAAACAGATATTCCAGTTTCTGGCTGACTGCTTCAGCCCATAAATAGCCTTGTTTAATTTATATACGATGTTAGGTTTTGCAATTTCATATCCTGGTGCTTGGATCATATAAATTTCTTCCTCTAACTCAGCATTGAGGAATGCAGTTGTGATATCAAAGTGCCAGATTTTATGCTTATATGCCGCTGCCAATGCCAGTGCTAATCTTATACTCTCACTTTTCACAGTTGGCGCAAATACTTCATCGTAGTGCACATTGTTTAATTGTGAAAAACCTTGTGCCACTAACCTGGCCTTATACTGTATATCATTATTTGGCAATACCTTTTTCTTATATACCCACTTACAACCCACAGCTTTGGTTCCCTGTGGCAAAGTCAATGATTTAAATACTTCATGGTCTCCCATGGATTTCATCTCTTTATCCATAGCCTCCTTCCATCTTTCTTGTTCAGCTTTTGGTAATAAAACTTCTTTATAACTTCTTGGCTTTAAATAGATCACCGTCATTAAGTGAGACATACCCAGAATTTGCATTAATTCTGTCCCAATTTTGTTCTGCAAAATTAGCAGACCTTGAAATTATAATTCTTTTACTTCCATCGCTAAAGCGATATCCCTTTGACTCTGGCTCGTATCCCACAAACCTGAGCTTTCTTGCCTTTTGCTGTCCCTTTCTTCTAATTGCTTTCAGAATATGTACCCATGCAGTACTTCCAAAAATTCTCAAATGTGCCAATGATGGCTTTCTCCCATATAGAATGGCATATGGAGTATTATTAATGGAGGAACTCCACAGCCTGTTAACTATATAATTGGCAGTCAATATGGCTTCTCCCCAATATGACCTGCTCATACCAGAATCCTCCAATAATGAATCTTTCATTGTTTCCAAAACACCATTCCTTCTTTCAGCTACACCGTTCTCTGCTGCTGTGTAAGGATTTGTAGGTCTGTGTCTTATCCTCAACTGCCCCAACCATTGTTGGAATTTAGTTGACATAAATTCAGTACCTCTGTCAGTTTGCAACTGACACACTTGTTGTCTGTACCTTCTCTCTACAAAACTTACCCACTGTTTGAATTGTTGTAGCACGTCTGTCTTTCCTCTAAGCAAGTAGCAAAAACTATACCTGCTATAATCATCAACAATTACCAGTGCATATTTTGCTCCTCCCAAACTGGCTTGCATAGGTCCCACCAGATCTGCATGGACCAGCTCTAGAACTCTTTTTGTTTGTCTTGTGCTACATTTACTAACTGGGAATGCCTTTGACTTTGATGCTTTGCATACTGCACAGTCCAAATATGTTTTGCATCCCTTCAAATTTAACCCTTCTGCAAAATCTTGCATTTGCTGCAAAACTTTAAAGCTTGCATGGCCAAGTCTTCTATGTAGAAGATGAACACATGAATCATGCTCTGCAACATTCTTAAATATATGGGAACATTGAACCTTTTGTCCCTGCAATACATATAGATTATCTTCCTTTATGCCTTCTGCACAAATATTCCCATTCCTTTTGATGAGACACTTCCCATTTACAAAAATGATCTCAAAACCTTGTTTGTCTAAATTAGACACACTTAACAAATTATGTTCCATCTCAGGTACACAAAGCACATTGGTAAACTTTGATTCCAAATATGGAATTTTTACATCGCCTTTTTCGATGACTTTTGCTTTCTGGCCATTTGCCAAAGCCACAGCTTCTTGTGCTACTGGAACAAACCTGCAAAATAATTCAGAGTCATTAACAATTGTTTGACTTGCCCCACTATCTATTAGCCACTTGTCTCTGTTGTTGCTATAGCAAACTTTTGCAACACCAAAATGTGCTTTTTGCAAATCAGTCCTTTTTGATTGCTCAAATGTCCTTTGCTGCAAACAGTTCCTTTGCAAACAGTTCCTTTTCAGATGTGTCTTTGCTCCACAAATGTAGCAATTCTTTTCTCGCTTAGCTCTCTGCCTGCAAAATCTCTCCTTTGTTGCAACTTGGTCCAGGTCTGATCTGCTTGTTTCTTCTCCTCCGGAGACTTGCAGTCTGGACCCCCTCCTCAGGAATTTCTCCTCCTCGTGACTGTTCCTAAAATGGCGCTTTATTTCTTCATTAAGCAAACGTGCCTTTAAAGCCTCAAAATTTAAGTCTTGCTCTTCTTTACACTCAAATATAGCAGAAACTGTATCCCAGGTTTTATCTAAACTGTTCAACACCAATAAAACCTTCTGGGACCCAGGGAATTTAATCCCACATTGTTCTAAGTCCAAAAATAAGCTTTGCATTTTATTTAAATGCTGTTCCACAGATTCACCTGGTTGCAAACAGGCCCGGTAAAGTTTTCTTGACAATTGCACTATATTGCATGCAGAAACATTCACGTGCACAGCTTTCAACTTCAAACAAATCTCCTTTGCAGTCTTTAAATTTGCAACATTTAGAAATTGTTCATCATCTAAATTCAAGATGAGATAAGCCATTGCTTGATCATGACTCTTCTGATCAGCAGCTGCAAATACTTGTGGTGGATTTTCTACAATATACTACAGCTCTTTAGCTTTCAGCAAACATTTCATTTTAGCAGCCCACACAATGTATTTCTTCTGGCCCAAATGAGGCACACAGCTTTCCTTAAATTCCATTGCAGCCATTCTGCTAATTCTGCCTTGTTCTTATATTTTCTAAACACAGACAATTTCTTCCAGCTTTAAATTACAATGCAGTCCTTATTAAGCTCTGGGCCCATAACCTGTTAGAGAATTTTAATTTCTCTATTGGTGAAAAAATAAATCAGAAGCTCTCACAGTTGATTGCATTTAGCTGATTCAAAATAACTTCTTTATAGTCATATAAAAATATTTACAATACCATACATTCTTCTTTATGAAGACTTCTTATAGAGAGATACAGAGACAGACCTGAGACCGAAAAATTCAGCTCCTAACTCAATACCCTTTTTGCACGGACTCAGTAGCACTTTCTTCACATTGGCTGACTGAGTTACCACGTGAGTCTTCCTGCTCATGAATATTCCAACAAGTTCAAATCACCAGGACCAGATGAATTACACCCAAATAGCATCTTAAGGAACTGGCAGATGTGATCTCAGAACCACTGAACTATATTTTTCAAAGATCCTGGAGCACTGGGAAACTATCAGAGGACTGGAAAAATGCTGATGTAGTTCCCATCTTCAAAAAAGGGGGGAAAAAGGACCCAGGAAATTACAGACCTATCAGCCTAACCTCAATACCTGGGAAGATTCTGGAAAAGATAATCAAACAACGAATCAGCAAACACCTACAGGTAAACAAAGTCATTACTAAATGCCAACACAGGTTTGTCAAAAACAGATCATGCCAGACAAACCTTATTGCATTCTTTGACCAAGTGACAAAATTAGTGGACCAGAGGAATGCTGTGGATATAATTTACTTGGATTTCAGTAAGGCATTTGACAAAGTAGATCACAACCTACTACTTGATAAGATAGAAAAATGTGGGGTAGACAGCATCACCACCAGATGGATCCATACCTGGCTGACCGGCAGTACTCAGCATGTGGTCCTCAATGAAAGTGTGTAGTGGGGTGCCCCAGGGTTCTGTTCTGAGCCCAGTGCTCTTCAACATCTTCATCAACAATCTGGATGAGGGGATAGATGGGGAACTCATCAAATTTGCAGGCGACACCAAGCTGGCAGGAATAGCCAACACTCCAGAAGACAGGCTTAGGATACAGGAGGATCTGGACAGACGTGAACACTGGGCGCTATATAACAAAATGAAATTCAATGGTGAAAAAAGTAAGGTTCTACGTTTAGGCAAGAAAAACCAAATGTGCAGGTATAGTATAGGGGGTACCTTGCTCAATAGTAGTAACTGTGAGAGGGATCTTAGAGTCCTAGTGGACAATCATTTAAATATGAGCCAGCAGTGTGCTGCAGCTGCCAAAAAGGCCAACACAGTGCTGGGCTGCATTAACAGAGGGAGAGAATCAAGATCACATCAAGTGTTAATACCACTTTACAAGGCCTTGGTAAGGCCACACTTGGAATACGGCATCCAGTTTTGGTCACCACGATGTAAGAAAGATGTTAAGACTTTAGAAAGAGTACAGAGAAGAGCAACAAAGAGGATTAGGGGACTGGAGGCTAAAACATATAAGGAACGGTTGCTGTAATTGGGTGTGTCTAGTTTAATGAAGAGAAGGATGAGGGGGGACATGATAGCCGTGTTCCAATATCTCAGGGGCTGCCACAAAGAAGAGGGATCAAGCTATTCTCCAAAGCGCCTGAAGGCAGGACAAGAAGCAACGGATGGAAACTAATCAAGGAGAGAAGCAACCTAGAACTAAGGAGAAACTTCCTGACAATGAGAACAATTAACCAGACAATATTATTATTATCATCTTTCAAATATCTTGGTGACCGCAGTTGCTTTGTGGACTCCTTTCCCTTCCATCGTTCCCTTCTAAGGTAGCTCTAGAGAAGTGTTGCTGGGCTGGTGTGTTGTGATTCCTAATGAATGGTGTCTTCTTGCAGAAACCCTGGTTCTGGGATCTCCGCAAATATTGGGTTGGGTACCCCAAGCAGGTAAGGAGTCAAGAGATATTTGAATGAACATATCAAGGGAGAACTGTTCGTCAATCAGCATCCAATTTCTCATAGATAATATGAAATTGCAATACATCCTGCCCTGCCATAAACATCACATTCATCCAAGCCTCCTCATCCTCCTCCTCCCTCTCTCCTCCTCTTCTACATCTTCCCCTCCTCTTCCTCCTCCTCCTCCTGGCATCCTGTGCCAAATACATTGGGCTACCTCCAAGCCTTAGAAATTCAATTATTTCAGTTTCTTACAGCTAAAAAACCACACACCTCAGTGCTTAAACACTGATAAGGACCACCTCCTCTTCCTCCTCCTCTTCCTCCTCCTCTTCCTCCCCCTCTATCTTTCTTCTTCTCCTTCTTCTTCTCCTTCTCCTCCTCCTCCTCCTCCTCCTCCTCCTCCTCCTCCTCCTCCTCCTCCTCCTTCTTCTTCTTCTTCTTCCTCTCCTTCTCCTTCTCCTTCTCTTTCTCCTTCTTTATTTAATTTATGAGACTTATATACCGCTTTAAGTGCAAGCACTCTCTAAGCGGTGTACACCAGTAAGCAATGTATATATATATTTACATTGCCCCCAACAATCTGGGTCCTCATTTTACCTAACTCAGAAGGATGGAAGGCTGAGTCAACCTTGAGCCGGTGAGATTTGAACCACTGACCTGCTGAACACAGTCAGCTAAAGTGGCCTGCGGGACTTGCACTCTATCTGCTGCGCCACTTCTTCTTCTTCTTCTTCTTCTTCTTCTTCTTCTTCTTCTTCTTCTTCTTCTTCTTCTTCTTCTTCTTCTTCTTCTTCTTCTTCTTCTTCTTCTTCTTCTTCTTCTCCTTCTCCTTCTCCTTCTCCTTCTCCTTCTCCTTCTCCTTCTTCTCCTCCTCTTCCACCTCCTCCTCCTCTTCCTCCACCTCCTCCTCCTCCTTCTCCTCCTCCTCCTCCTCCTCCTCCTGGCATCCTGTGCCAAATACATTGGGCTACCTCCAAGCCTTAAGAATTCAATTATTTCAGTTTCTTACAGCTAAAAAACAGCACGCCTCAGTGCTTAAATATTAATAAGGAAAACCACCTCAGACAAAGTGCAAGCAAAGCACCAATGCCTTATCCTTGGCAAAACCATAGGATGATGTCGTCAGGAGAAGGAGAGGTGAAAATTAACTGCCTGAACCTAGAGTTCTATTAAATGTGTCACATATATGTGACTGAATCCCTAAGTGTACAACAGCTGACACAGGTTTTGCATTGAGCAAACATTGAACACCACTCCTTTCGGGAGTGTTGGCTCTTCCTGCCAGCTTGGTGTTCTCTGCAAATTTGATGAGCTCCCCTTCTATCCTCTCATTTAAATTATTTTTCTAAATCTTTTGTTCTTTGCAATTGTACAAGCAATAATGTTGTTGTTGTTAATTGTGAAGTCGTGTCCGACCCATCACGACCCCATGGACAACGTTCCTCCAGGCCTTCCTGTCCTCTACCATCTTCTGGAGTCCATTTAAGTTCACACCTACTGCTTCAGTGACTCCATCCAGCCACCTCCTTCTCTGTCGTCCCCTTCTTCTCTTGCCCTCCATCTTTCCCAGCATTAGGCTCTTCTCCAGTGAGTCCTTCCTTCTTGTTAGGTGGCCAAAGTACTTGAGTTTCAACTTCAGGATCTGGCCTTCTAAGGAGCAGTCGGGGTTGATCTCTTCTAGGACTGACTGGTTTGAATGCCTTGCAGTCCAGGGGACTCGCAGGAGTCTTCTCCAGCACCATAGTTCAAAGGCCTCAATTCTTTGGCTCTCAGCCTTTCTTATGGTCCAGCTTTCACAGCCATACATTGCAACTGGGAAAACCATGGCCTGGACTATACGCACTTTTGTTGGCAGGGTGATGTCTCTGCTTTTTAGGATGCTGTCTAGATTTGCCATAGCTTTCCTCCCCAGGAGCAAGCGTCTTTTAATTTCTTGGCTGCAGTCCCCATCTGAGGTGATCTTGGAGCCCAGGAAAATAAAATCTGTCACTACCTCCATTTCTTCCCCATCTATTTGCCAGGAATTGAGAGGGCCGGATGCCATGATTTTGGTTTTCTTAATGTTGAGATTCAAACCAACTTTTGCACTCTCCGTCTTCACCCGCATCAAGAGGCTCTTTAGTTCCTCTTCACTTTCTGCCATTAGAGTGGTATCATTTGCATATCTTAAGTTGTTGATATTTCTCCCGGCAATCTTAATTCCAACTTTTGATTCATCTAGCTCTGCCTTTCTCATGATGTGCTCTGCATATAAGTTAAATAGGCAGGGCGACAGTATGCAGCCTTGCCGGACTCCTTTCCCAATTTTGAACCAATCAGTGGTTCCGTGTCCAGTTCTCACTGTTGCTTCTTGACCCACATATAGGTTTCTCAAGAGACAAATAAGATGGTCTGGAACTCCCATCTCTTTAAGAACTTGCCACAATTTGTTTTGATCCACACAATCAAAGGCTTTAGCATAGTCAATGAAGCAGAAGTAGATGTTTTTCTGGAACTCCCTAGCTTTCTCCATGATCCAGCATATGTTGGAAATTTGATCTCTAGTTCCTCTGCCTCTTTGAAATCCTTCCTGTACTTCTGGTAGTTCTCGATCCATATACTGCTGGAATCTAGCTTGTAGGATTTTAAGCATAACTTTACTAGCATGTGAAATGAGTGCAATGGTGCCATAGTTTGAACATTCTTTGGCATTACCTTTCTTTGGAATTAGAATGTAAACGGACCTTTTCCAATCCTGTGGCCACTATTGAGTTTTCCAAATTTGCTGGCAAATTGAGTGTAGCACTTTTACTGCATCGTCTTTTAAGATTTTGAATAGCTCAGCTGGAATACTGTCACCTCCACTAGCTTTGTTGTTGCTCAGATTTCCTAAGGCCCATTTCACTTCACATTCTAGGATGTCTGGCTCGAGGTCAGTGACCACCCCATTGTGGTTATCTGGGACGTTAAGCTCGTTCTTGTATAGTTCTTCTGTATAATTTTGCCACCTCCACCTTTGCATGAAATATTCCCTTCATATCTCCAATTTTCTTGAAGAGATCTCTGGTCCTCCCTATTCTGTTGTTTTCTTATATTTCTTTGCACTGTTTTCATTTAAGAAGGTATTCTTATCTCTTCTAGCTATTCTCTGGAATTCTGCATTCAGTTGGGTATATAATAATAATTCTACTTTATTATGAAGGTTACCTGAAAGAATATTGCAAATCTGAAAGTATGTACTTGCCATTGCAAGTTTTACCTGCTTGATCCAGTAGGGGGGAATCCTTCCTAGTAGACAATCACTTAAATATGAGCCAGCCATGTGCTGCAGCTGCCAAAAATACCAACCCAGTCCTTGGCTGCATTAACAGAGGGATAGAATCCAAATCACATGAAGGCCTTTGTAAGTATTGATACCACTTTACAAGGCCTTGGTAAGGCCACACTTGGAATACTGCATCTAGTTTTGGTCACCACGATGTAAAACTGATGTTGAGACTCTAGAAAGAGCACAGGGAAGAGCAACATAGATGATCAGGGGACTGGAGGTTAAAACATATAAGGAACGGCTGCTGGAATTGGGAATGTCTAGTTTAATAAAAAGAAGGACTAGGGGGTGACATGATAGCAGTGTCCCAATATCTCAGGGGTTGCCCCAAAGAAGAGGGAGTCAAACTATTCTCCAAAGCACCTGAGGGCAAGACGAGAAACAAGGGATGAAAACAAATCAAGGAGAGAAGCAACCTGGAACTAAGAAGAAATTTCCTGATAGAACAATTAATCAGTGGAACGTCCAGAAGTTGTGTATGCTCCTACCCTGGAAGTATTTTAGAAGAGATTGGACAACCATTTGTCTGAATTGGTATAGGGTTTCCTGCCTGAGCAGGAGGTTGGACTAGATGACCTTGAAGGTCCCTTCTAACTCTGAGATTTTATTCCATTGCATCCATTCCATTCCATTCTATTCTTCCAAATTCTTTCTTTGAATTTTATGACACAGGGGAGCTCTTGCTTCTCTCATATTTGATTGTTTCCTAGCTAATGTGTCTTCCCTTCTTTTGCTAGGGTCATTCACACATTCCATTACAATTGCTGAGTTTGAGAAACACCAATCTAGGACTTTATTTTTGCTTTGGAAGTTGAGAGTTGTCATGGCACCATTTATTTTCCTCCCACTCTTCTCTTTTTTGCATTGCAGCCTTTCCAGCTGAGTCTTTTTGGCTACTACATCATGCAGTTCTCCTTCAACTGCTTCTTGATCATCTCGCTGCCTTTTGATGACAAACAGAAGGTGAGTGGTCTCTAGCAAAAAGATATGTGGACCAGCAGGTCAGAAAGCTGAGGGGCTATGAGGGACTGCCACAAGGAATAGAATAGAATAGAATAGAATAGAATAGAATAGAATAGAATAGAATAGAATAGAATAGAATAGAATAACAGAGCTGGAAGGGACCTTTGAGGTCTTCTAGTCCAGCCCTCTACTCAGGCAGGGAACCCTGGCCTATACAATTTCAGAAAAATGGCTGTCCAATCTCTTCTTAAAAACTTCCAGTGTTGGAGCATTCACCACTTCTGGAGGCAGGTTGTTCCACTGATTAATTGTTCTAACTGTCAAGAAATGTCTGCTTAGTTCCAGGTTGCTTCTCTCCTTAGTTAGTTTCCATCCCTTGCTTCTTGTCCTGCCTTCAGGCACCTTGGAGAATAGCTTGACTCCCTCTTCTTTGGGGCAACCCCTGAGATATTGGAACACTGTTATCATGTCATCCCTAGTCCTTCTCTTCATTAAACTAGACAGACCCAATTCCAGCAACCAAGGAAGAGGGGGGGTCAATTTATTTTCCAAAGCACCAGAAGGCAAGGCAAGAAACAATGGATGGAAATTAATCAAGGAGAGAAGCAACATGGAATTAACGAGAAACTTCCTAACAATGAGGACAAATAACCAGTGCAACAGCTTGCCTTCAGAAGTTGGGGGTGTTTCATCACTTTTCTAAGAAAAGACTGGACAGCTACCTACCTGAAAGCAGGGGGTTGGACTAGAAGATCTCCAAGGTCCCTTCCAACTTTATTCTGATTGAAGGCTCCATTCAGATACCAGAAGGGACACAATTCCTCCTTTTGGTGCTTCACCAAAATTTATGTCTTTCATTAATGTGATTCAGGTGGTTAATTTTAAAACTGCACAATCAAATGAAGAGAAAAAGTAAAAAAAAAAACAAAAAACAAGGTGCTAGTTCTATGTATCTTTAGATGCAAAACATCTTTATGTTACTAAAATTCTTGTTGTTATGACCCAAAAGTGCTTTTTCAAAAGGCAGCTGGATTTTTTTTTCCTCGAAGACGTTTACCTTCTCATCCAAGAATGAGAATGAATGAATGGCTCCGTCATTTAGTCAGAACTGAAGAAGCTTCTTGAATGAGAAGTGAAACATCTTCAAGGGAAAACAAAGTCCAGTTGCCTTTTGAAAAAGCACCTTTGGGACAACCATGACATGGGAGGACTGAGAATCTCCATAGACATTAGTTGTTATGACCTTTAACTAGGCGAAATGGGGCATCATAGGCAATCATTTTTTAAGCAATATAACCCAAATGAGCTAACTTACAGTACATGTCCAAAATCCAGGAGTAATGAAATTTGGGGAATGCTTCAATGCTCCTGCCTGCTGCTGCACTGCTGGGTTGCTACTGCGATTATGTCGTTTTCGTTTTCAATGTCCTGTGACAGTTTCCCAGGCACTCTCACAATCCCTTGTTCTCTTTCCTTATCCAGCAGCAGCCAAGAACCTGCAACTCCTTAGAAGGGTGGGGAAGGGAAAGGGAAAGGGAAAGGGGAAGGAAGGAAGGAAGGAAGGAAGGAAGGAAGGAAGGAAGGAAGGAAGGAAGGAAGGAAGGAAGGAAGGAAGGAAGGAAGGAAGATTTCAAATGCTCCCAGCCTTATTGTGAAAAGTAAGGAAATATTTCTGAAACAATGACTCAACCGTGCACAGTTGTCTAGTTTCACTCTATACTCATTTTCCATAATGGGGATGTTTGGCCTCCATGCACCAGCTACAAAATCCATCCGTTCAATTCTCTTTTGCTGCAGGATTTTTACCAGCAAATTGTTCACCACTTGGTCACCATCATCCTTATTGGCTTGTCATACTGTCTCAATTACATCCGTATCGGTTCGCTTATCTTGCTCCTAACTGACTTTTCGCATTGTCTCCTGCTGGTAAGTTAATGCTCAGGAACTCTCTTCCTCTACCGAAGAAGGAAGAACAATTTCTTTTTCTCTTTTTCTCTTTTTCTCTTTTTCTCTTTCCTTTCCTTTCCCTTCCCTTCTCTTCTCTTTTTTCTCTTCTCTTCTCTTCTCTTCTTTTCATCTCATCTCATCTCCTTCTCTTTCTGTCTCTTTAAAAAAAGCCTTTTCCATGTTCTTTGGAAAGAGAAAATAAATCTAGAAAGAAGTTTATACCAGCCTCCTCTTACCTACAGTTTGCCAGATGTGTTGGATTGGCTA
The DNA here is from genome assembly GCF_016545835.1 of Crotalus tigris. NCBI lineage: Eukaryota > Metazoa > Chordata > Lepidosauria > Squamata > Viperidae > Crotalus > Crotalus tigris. Next base: position 193,061 of record NW_024097696.1, read on the forward strand.
AACTAAGGGGGGAGGGCTGTAGTTCCAATTTAAAGATCTTGTTTGGAGGGAGAAAAACCTACACCAAAGCAATTCAGAGAAAGGAGAATGCAAAGAATTTGCAGCTAAAATTGTTTCAAATTTCAGATACCTAATTTTGACTTGGAGAAATTTGCATTTGTCCTGCATTTAGCCAGGATCTTCAAAAAGGTTTGAGTTAATCTTGGGGATTGCAGTATTCTCATCAAGCTATACTTGTTGGTAATATCTTAATGCACGTTAATCTTTGTATGTATTTCTCTTTGGCATTTCCGGGTTCTCCAAACTACAATTCTCAGCATCCCTCTGGAAGAGAGAAACTAGGTGCTGTAATTTAAATATACGAAGAACAGTTGCAGGAATTGGACATATTTAGTTTAATGAAAAGACGGACTAGGGGTGACATGATAACAGGGTCCCAATATTTGAGGGGCTACCACAAATAAGAGGGAGTCAGCCTGTTCTCCAAAACACCTGAAGGCAGGACAAGAAGCAATGGATGGAAACTGAACAAAGAAAGAAGCAATCTTGAACTAAGGATAAATTTTCTGATAGATTAATTAATCAGTGGAACAGCTTGCTACCAGAAGTTGTGGGTGCTCCAAGACTGGAGGCTTTTAAGAAGAAATTGGACAACCATTTGTCTGGAATAGCTTAGGGTCTCCTGCTTGAGCAGTTGTTTGGACTAGAAGACTTCCAACGTCCTTTCCAACTCTATCATTCTGCTAAATCCAGAGAAAATTTCCATCGTATCCTAAAAGTCAAGGGTTCTCATAATAATAACTTCAGACGCACAACAGTTTCTACTTCTTTTTGTTTCTTTCTTTTTTTCCCCAGGCTACAAAGACGTTTCACTATCTGAAATGGCAGAAAACTGGTGACAGGCTCTTTGTCATTTTCGCAGCAGTCTTCCTGTTCATCCATCTGGTGATTTTTCCTTCCAAGTACGTTTCAGGAATGTATGCAAAAAGGGTGGAGCTTTGATGGCACAATTGCAGCGCCATCTTGACCTCTCTTTTTTTTTTTACACTCTCCACCCTTGGGACCCCACAGCTTGTCATTGCTACAAACAAATGGGAGGTTCAACCTGCATATAGTCCATCAAACTGCCAGAGGTAGGAGGTAACTAATAATAATAATAATAATAATAATAATAATAATAATAATAATAATAATAATAATAAACGAACTGCAAAGGTTTACCCAGGGCAAAGAAATCAAAGCCTTACCAGAAGTAATTCAGAATGTAGAGGCAAACCAGGGGGAGTTGGCAGTGAAGGAATCTAGCAGAGATATACAACTGTTCTCATTTGAAAACCAGGCACCTCTACCTCAGGAAGAACAAAACCCTCTAACTAAAGAAATAAAAGAATTGAAACAAAGAATAACTGAGCATCTAGAACAGCACAAAAACAACAGAATAAGGCTACCTGCATTGAAGCTTGTTCCAAAGAAACAGCTAGCACAAGCATTAAAAGATGCAAATATTGCAATATCAAGTATAAGCACCAATTCATTGCAAGAAACAAACCAACTAATGTACAGCACAGCTGCAGTTATAACAGAATACCTGGGATGCAAAATCAACAAAGAAGAAAAACAAACAAACAGTGCACCAGAAAAATGGAAGGTTAGACTAGAAAATAAGATCAGCAAGTTAAGATCACATGCAAGCAAGCTAGAACAGATGAAAGAAAAGAAGCTGAAGAACAAGAAGACCAAAGAATACCTAATCAAGAAATACCACTTAGAAACAAGGAAGATCAAGGAAGCACTGGAAATAATAAAGCAACAAATAACAGCTATAGCCAGGAAAATCAGTAGATATGAAGCTCGAATTGCAAACTATAGGCAGAACCTCCAATTTCAATCCAATCAGAAACGTTTCTACCAATCCATCAATGGAGAAACTGCAAAGAATCAGTCAGTACCTGACAAGGAAGAAACAGTGCAGTTCTGGAAGCAGATATGGGATAACCCAAAGAAATACAACAAGGATGCGGCTTGGTTAAAAGAGGTGGATGCAAATAAAACAGAAGTTGAAATGAAAGAACTAGTAATAACAACAAAAATGGTAGAAAAAAGAGCAAAGAAAATCAAAAATTGGTCAGCACCAGGTGAAGATGAACTGCATGGGTTTTGGTTGAAACATCTAACTGTTATACACCCACTCATTGCCAAGCAGTTCAACAATATACTACAAGGAGGAGAAATTGAAAAGTGGCTAACAACTGGGAAAACCTACCTAATAATGAAAAATCCAGCAAAAGGGGCAACACCAGGTAACTACAGGCCAATTACCTGCTTACCAACAACTTTCAAATTACTAACTGGTGTAGTAGCTGATGCAGTGCAACAGCATCTAGTTGAAAACAATCTCTTTCCACCTGAGCAGAAAGGAAACCGCCCCAACAGCAGAGGAACAAAAGATCAACTCCTAATAGACAAAATGATCTTGGAAAACTGCAAGAGAAGGAAGACCAACCTGAATGTGGCATGGATTGACTACAAAAAGGCATTTGACTCTCTGCCACATGATTGGATAATAAAGTGCCTAGAAATAACAGGAGTCAGTAGAAACATCAGAAAATTTGTGCAAAGATCGATGGCACAATGGAAACACAGTTGCAGATCAATGGTGAGAGGCTGGGAGAGGTTAATATCAAGAGAGGAATATTTCAAGGAGATTCATTATCACCATTACTATTTGTTATTGCACTGTTTCCTCTGTCAACAATACTGAATAACTCAGGACATGGCTATCAAACATCAAAAACATCTGCCAGACTATCCCACCTCCTTTATATGGATGATCTGAAGCTGTATGGAAAAACATCATCTGAAATAGAATCGCTGCTCAACACTGTCCGTATATATAGCCAAGATATTGTAATGGAGTTTGGCTTGGACAAATGTGCCACACTTACTATCAAACAAGGAAAAATAATGAAAACTGAAGGAATCAAGATGCCCCACGAAAATAACATTAAGAGTCTGGATGAGGAAGAGTACTACAAATACTTGGGTATCCTTCAAGCTGACAACATCAAGCACACTGAAGTCAAGAAAAAGATTAGAGGTGAATACATCAAGAGAGTGAAGAAGATCTTAAAATCCAAACTCAATGGAGGAAATACCATAAAGGCAATCAACACCTGGGCAATCCCAGTCATTAGGTACACAGCTGGAATAGTGGACTGGACTCAAGCAGAACTAAAAGCAATGGATAGGCAGACCAGAAAAATAATGACAATGAATCATGCCCTTCATTCACGCAGTGACATTGATAGACTTTATCTACCAAGGCAAATAGGTGGGCGTGGAATGCTACAAGTACATCAGATGGTTGAAGAAGAAAAAATGGCTTTGGAAGAATATCTGAAGAACAATGATGAAGATGCACTGAAATTAGTATATCAGGAAGGCTTACTAACTACTGGAGAGACCAAACTGGCCTACAAGAAAGACCAAATGAAGAACAGAATAGAGGCATGGGAAGACAAAGCACTACATGGCCAATACATGAAAAAAATAGCTGGGAAAGCAGATAATAATAAAACCTGGCAATGGCTAAGAGCAGGAAAATTGAAGAAAGAGACCGAGGGACTAATTCTGGCTGCACAAGACCAAGCCTTAAGGACAAATGCATACAAAGTCAAAATTGAGAAGACAGCAACAGACAGTAAGTGCCGCCTATGCAAAGAAGCTGAAGAAACAGTGGACCACTTGGTAAGCTGTTGCAAGAAGATTGCACAAACTGATTACAAGCAGCGGCATGACAAAGTAGCAACAATGGTGCATTGGAAGATCTGCAAAAAATATCATTTGCCTGTAAGCAAAAACTGGTGGGATCATAAAATAGAGAAAGTCATAGAAAATGATAAAATTAAACTGCTCTGGGACTTCAGAATTCAAACAGACAAGCACCTGCAACATAACACCCCAGACTTAACAATTGTCGATAAGAAAGACAAAAAAGTCTGGATAGTGGACGTGGCAGTGCCTGGAGATAGCAGAATAGAAGAGAAAGAACTGGAGAAGATAACAAAATACAAAGACCTACAAATAGAAATAGAAAGACTGTGGCAAAAGCAAGCAAGGGTAGTACCAATAGTCATAGGCTCCTTGGGTGCAATCCCAAAACAACTGGAGCACCACTTGAACACCATTGGCATTGACAAATTCGCTATTAGTCAATTGCAAAAGGCGGCCTTATTAGGAACTGCTTCCATCCTGCGACGATATCTGTAATGCCATCAAACATCCACATCTGCCTATCCCAGGTCCTGGGTAAGGACTCGATAGGTAGACAAAATGCCAAATCCAGTCTGAACATCTGGCTGACTGTGCGATGATCGATAATAATAATAATAATAATAATAGCAGATATTAACAAGACCTGGCAATGGCTAAGAGCAGGAAAATTGAAGAAAGAGACCAAGGGACTAATTCTGGCTGCACAAGACCAAGCCTTAAGGACAAATGCATATAAAGTCAAAATTGAGAAGACAGCAACAGACAGTAAGGGCTGCCTATGCAAAGAAGCTGAAGAAACAGTGGGCCACCTGGTAAGCTGTTGCAAGAAGATTGCACAGACTGACTACAAGCAGCGGCATGACAAAGTAGCAATAATGGTGCTGTCAGAATCCAATTATATTTCATCTTTAATTATCAAATATAGAAACCCCAATTCTGCCTTCTCTGGATTCTGCCATAGAGGGAGAGAAGGGGAGAACAAAGGGGCTTTATGGCCCTCACTTCCTTCAGTACACTTCAAAGAGCTGAATGCTGAATGTGTGTTTATTGTAACCTCAAAGTGTTAGCACCCAAGAACATTACCATAACAAGGAAGGGTATTTGCCTTTCATGTAGTTATCTGAAGTCTCCATCCAGACGGAAGAAGAAGAAAGGGGGTGGAATTGTGATACTTGAAACTATCACTGGAAGGGGGGTTGATTGGGTGGGACTACTGGGGAACCCCTTAAAACCTTGAATGGGAGAGCTTGGACCCCAAGTCCTGTCTAGCATGCCTGCAACCATTTTCTCTTAATAAAGGATTCCTGTTGGAAGAATTATTCCAAGAGTTCTGTCTTCTTAAGATGCAAAGTGGGGTGGGTCCTTACAGGTGCATTGTAAGATCTGCAAAAAATATCATTTGTCTGTAAGCAAAAACTGGTGGGATCATAAAATAGAGAAAGTCATAGAAAATGATAAAATTAAGCTGCTCTAGGACTTCAGAATTCAAACAGACAAGCACCTGCAACATAACACCCCGGACATCACAATGGTCGATAAGAAAGACAAAAAACTCTGGATAGTGGACATGGCAGTGCCTGGAGACAGCAGAATAGAAGAGAAAGAACTGGAGAAGATAACAAAATACAAAGACCTACAAATAGAAGTAGAAAGACGGTGGCAAAAGCAAGCAAGGATAGTACCAATAGTAATAGGCTCCTTGGGTGCAATCCCAAAACAACTGGAGCACCACTTGAACACCATTGGCATTGACAAATTCGCTATTAGTCAATTGCAAAAGGCGGCCTTAATAGGAACTGCTTCCATCCTGCGACGATATCTGTAATACCATCAAACATCCACATCTGCCTATCCCAGGTCCTGGGTAAGGACTCGATAGGTAGACAAAATGCCAAATCCAGTCTGAACATCTGGCTGACTGTGCAATGATCCATATAATAATAGTAGTAGTAGTAGTAGTAGTAGTAGTAGTAGTAGTAGTAGTAGTAGTAATAATGATAAAGTTGGAAGGGACCTTGGAGGTCATCTAGTCCAACCCCCTGCTCAGGCAGGAAACCCTATACCATTTCAGACAAATGGCTGTTAACCCAGGGTACAAGATGAGCCAAAGGAACAAGTCTCTGCTGCATGTAATTTACAGTCTAAACCTTTCCCTCTTGTATTTACTAATAGTACAGGTAAATGTCTATGGAGCTTCTTAGTTGGTTGTCCCGAAGGTGCTTTTTCTGGAGGCAACGGGACTTTCTTGTTTTTCTTTGAAGACGTTTCACTTCTCATCCAAGAAGCTTCCTCATCTCTGACTGGATGGTGGGGAAATGGAAGGATTTATACTCCTTACAGACAGCTGGTCATTTGTCTTCTTCTGGAGAGTTGTTGAGGCCACCTGGAGGTTTACTTGTGTCCTCAGGATCACCTGAGTGGTACATATTTCCTGACAGTGAGGACAATTAACCTGTGGTACAGCTTGCCTCCAGAAATTGGAAAGTAAACAAAAAAAGAGGGGGAAGATGCTTGCAGGGGTTAAAGTCACAATAAATCCACTTTCTCCTGGTCTGCTCCGTCTGCATTTGAATACTCACAAGCCTCCCCAAAAAAACAGATGTGGGAGCGACGACGCCTTGCTTCATCCCAGAACTTCGGGACAAAGACGTCCTGGAGTGCGGAGTTGGCTCAGGCTCCGAGGGAGCTCTACCCTCCGATCCCTGAAATTATAGGGATCCAGGGGAGCTCTTACCTCTGCCTGAGCATCTCTTTTCTTCCCTTTCTCCCAGGGAAGAAATTCAAGCCACAGGACAGCTGATTGTAAAAGTCCTGCTGCTTTTACACAACCCAGGAATGGGCTGATTTGTGAGAAGCAGCCATCGTAGCCGCTTGATCCACAGGAAGTGAGCCATGTCCATCATCATCATCATCATCATCATCATCATCATCATCATCATTATTATTATTATTATTATTATTATTATTATTATTATTATTATTATTATTATTATTACTAGACAGCCACTTGTCTGGAATGGTATAGGGTCTCCTGCTTGAGCAGGTGGTTGGACTAGAAGACCTTCAAGATCCCTTCCAGCTCTGTTATATTCTATTCCAACCTGATTGATTATCCCAGTCTTAAAAAGCACTGATCAGGGTAACCTTTTTTTCCCATTCTGTTTTGTACTCCCTGACCCTCCACAAGGATTCTCCACAGCACATATTACGAATGCATGGAGTTCTACCAGCCTTTCTTCGGCTACTACTTCTTCAATGCCCTCCTGATGGTCCTGCAGCTCCTTTTCATCTTTTGGTCCTACCTAATCATCCTCATGAGTTATAAGTTCCTGATCCATGGCAGGGTAAGATCAGAAATTGGACACTTGGGGAGTGGGAGGGGAAGACCACACTTGGAGGATTGCATCCAGCTTCGGTCACCACGATGTAAAAAAAAGACTCAAGCAAGGGTGCAGAGAAGAGCAACAAAGATGATTAGGTAACTGGAGGCTAAAAAATATAAAGAACGGTTGCTGGAATTGGGTCTGTCTAGTTCAGGGGTCAACAACCTTAAACACTCAAAAGAGCCATTTGGACCCGTTTCCCACAGAAAAGAAAACACTGGGAGCCACAAAACCCCTTTGACATCTAAAATGAAGATAAAACTGCATATATCATTTTTTACCTTTGTGCTATGTATAAAAAAACTATAGTGTGTTGCATTTATGAAATCAATGAACTACAAAGAAAACAAATTTTTATTTCTGCATGCAACAAAAACATTCTGAACTCCCCCCCCCCAAAAAGAGTTACTTTCAAATAAAATACTCAATGTCTATTTGAGTCCTCCTCGTATTTATGAAATAAAAAGCTGGTGCAAACTATAAAAACTACAAATAGAAAAATAGAAAAGAAAAAAATTGCGGGGGGGAAGAAAAGGACAGGAGAAAGAGGGGGGGGGGGAAAACTTTCTCCTTCATCCCAACAGGTAAAAACAATTTTAGTAGCTTATCTACCATGTTTAAATACAGCATAATTATCCCCATACCTCATCTCTTAATTAAAAAAAAATCAAACTATTTCATTAAACGTTCTTTACTAAAAGTCCAGTAAGGACAACCACATACATTCATATCCTCTCTCTCTCTCTCTCTCTCTCCCTCCCTCCCTCTCTTCTCTCTCTCTCTCTCTCCCTCCCTCTCTTCTCCCTCTCTCTCTCTCTCCCTCCCTCCCTCTCTTCTCTCTCCCTCCCTCCCTCTCTTCTCCCTCCCTCCCTCCCTCTCTTCTCCCTCCCTCCCTCCCTCCCTCTCTCTCTCTCTCTCTCTCTCTCTCTCTCTCTCTCTGCAAATGGCCTGGGACCTGCAGTAGAAGGCTGAAAGAGCCACATGCGGCTCCAGAGTGGCGGGTTGTCGACCCATGGTCTAGTTTAATGAAGAGAAGGACCAGGGATGACATGATAGCAGTCTTCCAATATCTCAGGGATTGCCACAAAGAAAAGGGAGTCAAGCTATTTTCCAAAGCAGAACAAGAAGCAACAAATGGAAACTGATCAAGGAGAGAAGCAACCTAGAACTCAGGAGAAAGTTCCTGACAGTGAGAACAATTATCCACTGAAATGGCTTGCCTTCAGAAATTGTGGGTGCTCCATCACTGGAAATTTTTAAAAAGAGATTGTACCATCTTCCAGAATGGTACAGAGTTTCCTGCTTAAGCAGGGGGTTGGACCAGAAGACCTCCAATGTCCCTTTTAACTCTGTTATTCTATTATTCTGTTCTGTTAAGTGGCTGCATTACATAACGGTCGCTTGGAACATGGCAGCCCCTTCTAGGATCTGTCTATGGAGATTCTCAGTCCTCCAGGTCATAGTTATCCCAAAGATGCTTTTCCATGTTGCAACTGGACTTTCTTGGTTTTCTTTGAAGACGTTTCGCTTCTCATCCAAGAAGCTTCTTCAGCTCTGACTGGGTGGTGCGGAATGGCAGGATTTATGCTCCTTGCAGACAGATGTTCATTTGCATTCTATTAGTGAGCCATTAAAGCTACCTGGAGGCTTATCTGTGTCTTCAGCATCACCTGAGTGGAGCCTCTTGGAACTGCTGAAAGGACTGTGTTGTAGACTTGAGATAGATGTTGCCTTTCTGCTGGTGACCACCTACAAAGGGAGTGATGAAAGAACCCACTGAAGGAAAGTCTCTTTTTCTCTCTTGCAGGTGAAAAAGGATGTGCGGAGAGACTCGGAGAGCAGCACGGATGATGATGATGATGATGAGGTGGGCCAGAAGATAGAGCAGAAAAACAGCACCATTGATCACCAGCCCAACTGCCAGGTGCCCTGCCTCACTAGGCGAGCAGTGGGAGTTTCCCCTTCAGTGGTCTCACTAAAGCCTGGAAGCCAGCTGAGCCTCTGATCACTGCTCCCCCTTCACCCTAGAACATAGCATAATAGAGTTGGAAGGGACCTTGGAGGTCTTCTAGACCAACCCCATGCTCGAGCAAGAGATCCTATACCATTCCAGACAAAGGGCTATACAGTCTCTTCTTCAGAGCCTACAGTGATGAGGCACCCATAACTTCTGGAGGCAAGTTGTTCCACTGGTTAATTGTTTTCACCATTAAGAAGTTTCTCCTTAAGTCCAAGTTGCTTCTCTCCTTGATTAGTTTCCAACCATCGTTTCTTGTCTTGCCTCTTGGTGCTTTGGAAAATAGACCCCCTCATCTTTTTGGGGGGGATGGCAATTTGCCAACAAAGCCCCGGACGTGAGACACCATTCAGGGTCACTGAATGTCCGGCCACCTCTACAAGTCCCCCAGAGCAAGTTCTTCCTTGTGCAGGAAAGAGTTCTCCAATTTAAAGGAAGACGATGGTCCTGTTAAGGAAGGAGCGGTCAGGAGGTTTAGGGCACTCCCTCATCTGGCCACCAGGCGGCAGTCTCTAATGAACCTTCTAGGAAGGTTCTTGAAATGTGCGCCTGATGGCCCAAAGCACATTTTTAAAATGCATTTTGGTTTGTTTTTAAGCCAACTGTGTGAAATTCAATGGTGGAAAAAGCCAGGTTCTACATTTAGGCAAGAAAAACCAAATGCACAACTACAGCATACGTGGCACCATGCTCAATAGTAGTAACTGTGAGAGGGACCTCGGAGTCCTAGTAGACAATCACCTAAATATGGGCCAGCCGTGTGCTGCAGCTGCCAAAAAGGCCAACACAGTGCTAGGCTGCATTAACAGAGGGATCGAATCAAGATCACGTGAAGTATTAATACCACTCTTCAATGCCTTGGTAAGGCTACGCTTCGAATACTGCATCCATTTTTGGTCACCACGATGTAAAAAAGATGTTGAGACTCTAGAAAGAGTACAGAGAAGAGCAACAAAGATGATTAGGGGACTGGAGGCTAAAACATATAAGGAACGGTTGCGAGAATTGGGTATGTCTAGTTTAACGAAGAGAAGGACAAGGGGGGACATGATAGCAGTATTCCAATATCTCAGGGGCTGCCATAAAGAAGAGGGAATTAAGCTATTTTCCAAAGCACCTGAAGGCAGGACAAGAAGCAACGGGTGGAAACTAATCAAGGAGAGAAGCAACCTAGAACTAAGGAGAAACTTCCTGACAGTGAGAACAATTAATCAGTGGAACAGCCTGCCTCCCGAAGCAGTAAATGCTCCAACACTGAAGTTTTTAAGAAGAGACTGGACAGCCATTTGTCCGAAATGGTGTAGGGTTTCCTGCCTGAGCAGGGGGTTGGACTAGATGACCTCCAAGGTCCCTTCCAACTTTACTACTATTACTATATCTCTGAAACACAATCCACATAGCAGCCTAAATCTGCAAGTTCTGACTGGTTCTTGCTAGAACCATGAGATGACCAAGATTGCAGTATTTCATTTTTATTACTTTGTTTAGTGTCTGAAACCAACTGGACACTAGATGGCCTACAAAACTTACATGATAAGAACCAGCAGGCCATAGTGGCAAATATCTGTAGCTTGGGTGTAGGGTGAAGGTTCATTCTCCAAGGTTGTGGGTTGGTTTCTGAACGTTTCATTACCAGCATAGGTAACATCTTTAGCAGAGTGTAGGGGATGTGAGTGTTCTTCTGTTTATAAGGGCTTCAGGTGTGGGTGTGTCAAGTGAGGGTCTTGTGATGGGTCAGGTGTGAGTTCATCAGTGAGAGGCTTGTGATGGGTCTTGTGATCAAGTTGGGGTCATTGGGAGGTGAACTGCTGGTGGGGAAGAGGGAGCTTGCGTGGGTTGGTTGAGGGTCAGTGCTGTCTCTGGTTGGCTGTGTGGTTGATTTGGATTCTGAGGGGTTCATAGGCTGGTTGTAGGTCAATGCAAGCCCCCTCTTCCACACCAGATGTTTACCTCCCAATGACCGTGATCTGATGTAACCCACCCATTAATTACTTTGTTTAAGGGATCTTTCAAAGCTCTTCAGCCTGCCTGTTGCAATGTGCTAATTCAAAAGAAAGAGAGCTAATTGATGTTGTTAAAGAATATGTATCTTCTGCAAACCTGCTAGCAATTCAAAGCATATCAAAAAGCTCTGTTGCCTTTGTCTAACGTTCAGAATGGGCGATTCCCCCCCCCCTGCTAGCTCAGTGTTGCTTGAAAACAAGCATTTGCTCCGGCTGTCCCCAAATGCCAAGCTAAGGAACTAATATGTTGCCATAGTAACCAAGCAATCTGAGAGGGGAAAAAAGATTTCTGGTTTCAAAGACAGAACCAAGCCCACTGCTGCAAATAGCAAATGTAGTAACCCCCTCTAGTGGCAACCTGCAAACAGCAAGCCCACATTTTATTACTTGCTAACAAAGCTTGAATTTAATGTTTGCAAACAGACTAAGCCAGCGAATTTATGTGCAAGTTTATTGGCTCTGGAATGCTAATCATTATAACTGCATGTTCTTAAAGACCCAAGTTGGAATCTAATTTTAAGCAAAGTAATTAAAAATTACACTACAGGCCTTCTGCCTCACAGCCCTGCTGAAAGGACAGCACCCCCCACCTTGGTAGCTGATCTGCAAATAGCAGGCTTGCACCAATCCAAGTTAATAGCACCCCCTGGGGGTGAAAGAGGAACTTCGCTGAAATTTCTAACTATGCAGAGTGTATCTCTGATAGTCAAAGAGCAAAATTCCCTGAATTCATCCAAAGTAACCAGCACCCCCTTGTGAGCACAGAGTAAACTTCACCCGAAGTAATCACTCATGCAAGCAGTCACTCCTGGTGGTGTCTTTGCTGAGGGCAAATTAAGGAGAAAAAAGGCAGCAAATTAACCTTGCTTATTATCACAAAGCTGTAGCGACCAAGTGGATATTTATAGGAGCTAGTTAGAGCTCAGTAATTTCTAGGCAGTCAACAGCTTGCAACGTAACAACCATGGTGGAAGTTTATGGGAGCTGGTCGAAGATCAGTAACCTCCAGGTGGCCACTAACATGCAATGTGGTACTAAGAAGACAGAATTTAGCTGACCTTTCTCCAAACACCCCCTAGTGGTTAAAGAAGGAACTTCACATGAGCCTTTAATTACGCACAGAGAGAGCCCTCTAGTGGACAAAGGGTGAACCTCAAGGAAGAGCACCCTGGTGGCTGACCCGCAAGCAGTGACCCTAGTGGTCAAAGGGTGAACTTCACTGAAGTACCCACAGATGCAAGCAGTGACCCCTAGTGGTCAAAGGGTGAATTTCTCTGAAACACTCACTCATGAATTCTACATAGCCTTACAAGATATTCTAACTCCAATCTTGAAAGACTTGTGTAATGAAATTTTTAGAGAGACAAAAATACCGAATTCATGGACTGAAGCTAATATTACTTTGATACCCAAAGAAGATACTGATCTTACACAAATTAAAAACTATAGACCAATATCGCTACTAAACGTGGACTATAAATTCTTTGCTGCAATAATGGCGGAAAGAATGAAAAAATTTTTGACTGAATTTATTCACTCAGACCAAAACGGCTTCCTGCCTAAAAGGCAGATAAAGAACAACTTAAGGATTATTTTAAATGTTTTGGAATATTATGAAAATCATCCAGGGAATCAGATGGCACTCATATTTCTTGATCCACAAAAAGCTTTTGACAATTTAAATTGGCAATTTATGTTCCAACAGTTATAGGAAATGGATTTTGGTGAAAATTTTATAAAAGCAATTCAAGCAATTTATAAGAAACAAACAGCAAGGACACTTTTAAATGAAGACTATACAGATGGATTTGATATCAAAAAAGGCACTAGACAGGGATGTCCATTGTGCCCTTTGTTATTTATTCTTACATTGGAGGTATTGGCTAGAAATATCAGATAGGACACAGAAATTAAAGGATTGGAGATTAAAGACCAGAAATATAAATTACAGGCCTTTGCAGATGATTTGGTTTTTATCTGAGAGGAGCCACTCTAAGCCATCAAACTTTTGCAGAAAATTGAGAAATTTGGAGAAGTGGCTGGACTGAAAATAAATAGGGAAAAGACTAAAGTACTAACAAAAAATCTAACAGATAAACAGAAAATCCAACTTGCCAAAAAGACAAATCTTCAAATAGTTAAAAAAGTTAAATACTTAGGTATCTACCTAACAGCAAAATATACAACATTAAAAGAGGATAACTATGAGAGATTAATAAAACAAATAAAAATAGATTTGGAAAAGTGGGAAAATCTTCAGTTATCACTGTTAGGAAGAATAGCGACTGTTAAGATGAACATTTTATCAAAGCTAATTTTTCTATTTCAAACAGTTCCTGTTAAATTGAGCAATACATTTTTCGACAATTTAAATGCAACAATATTAAGATTTATATGGCAAAGAAAGAAAGCAAGAATTAAAAGTAAACTGTTACAAGATTCTAAAGACAGAGGGGGCTTTGGACTCCTGGATTGGAGACTTTATTATCAAGCAGCCATTTTGCTTTGGCTCAAAGAATGGATTACATTGAGAAACAAACGACTTCTTTATTTAGAGGGACATGATCTCCAACTAGGTTGGCACACTTTTATATGGTACGAGAAAACTAAAGCACATAAATACTTTCAAAATCATGCTATAAGAAACGTATTGCTCTCAGAATCAGACAGAATTAAACACAAAATGTATACAAAAATACTTGAATGGCTTTCAACAATGGAAGCATTTGCATATCCAAACTTAATTAATTGTTAGTTATAAAGATCTCTTGGATAAGGATGGAAAACTTAAAGACAGCCAAGCTCTTCAACACCAAGGTATTGACTTAACATGGTGGTCCTATTTGCAAATCCAAACAAGATATGAAAAAGATACAAAAGCAACAGGATTTTATAAAGAGCAGACTCCACTTGATAAAATACTTTTAAAAACAGATGAAAACTTGATTAAGAAACTTTATAAATTCCTGCTAAGCTGGAAGATGGAAGAACAAGTAAAAGAAACAATGATAGTATGGGCAAAGAATTTTGGATACTCCATAGACTTAGAACACTGGCAAAAACTTTGGGATAAAAATATTAAACTTACTAAAGCAGCCTCATACAAAGAAAACTTATATAAAATGTTTTATAGATGGCATATGACACCAGTTCGATTAGCGAAAATGTTTAAAAATGTATTGAATACTTGTTGGAAATGTAAACAAAAGCCAGGTACCTACTACCATGCCTGGTGGATATGCCCTAACACAAAGAAATATTGGTCTAAGATTCATAGATGGCTGGAAAAGATGATGAAAATACAGATAGAATTTAAAATAGAATTGTTCTTGCTAGGAATATTAGGACCTAATTATGGTAAAGAGAATGATTATTTAATACTACATGTTTTAATAGCTGCAAGAATAGTATTTGCCCAATTCTGGAAAAATGAAAATCTACCATCTGATCAGATTATAATTAGCAAAATTTTAGAATGTGCAGAAATGGATAGATTAACCTTGGAGATGAAAGAGAAAGAAGATTCAATTTACTTTAAAACTTGGGAAAATTTTTATCAATGGTTAGAAATATGACAGATTGAGAAAAGAGCTTGAAATTAAATAGAATATATGGTTTTAGGTTTTCACTAAGCTTTATCTTCTATGTTAACAATAGCGTTATTATTAGTGATTTTAAATACTAGTGGCGACAGTTAGAATTAGTTGATATTTTATTAATTAAGGTTACCTACTTAGAGGAATTGTATTTACTTATTAATTTCTAATTATATGATTATAGCCAACTCTACTCATTATAATGTTTAGTATTATATAAACTATGTTTATTCAATATGTATATCCGGACGGTAGTTTGCTTGTTAAAGCATGAGATTATTGTTAGGAGTTACCCCATTATTGTACCTTTCCCTACCCTACCCTCAATTCCTCATCCCTATCCCTTTCCATACCTGTACTTACCCTATCCTCTCCCTACCCATATAAAATCTAATAAAATATTTATATAAAAGAGATGATTAGGGGACTGGAGGCTAAAACATATAAGGAACAGTTGCTGGAATTGGGTATATCTAGTTTAATGAAGAGAAGGATGACGGGGGGACAGGATAGCCGTGTACCAGTATCTCAGGGGCTGCCACAAAGAAGAGGGAGTCAAGCTATTCTCCAAAGTGCCTGAAGGCAGGACAAGAAGCAACGGATGGAAACTAATCAAGGAGAGAAGCAACCTAGAACTAAGGAGAAACTTCCTGACGGTTAGAACAATTAACCAGTGGAATAACCTGCCTCCAGAAGTGGTGAATGCTCCAACACTGGAAGTTTTTAAGAAGAGACTGGACAGCCATTTGTACAAAATGGTATCGGGTTTCCTGCCTGAGCAGGGGGTTGGACTCGATGACCTCCAAGGTCCCTTCCAACTTTATTATTATTATTATCTCAGAGTTCAGCCATTTCCTCCTGCCTTTAGACTCTTTCTACCCATGAGGGGATGTCTTTCTCCAGTATTTTGGGGAAATGATCTTTAACTGCAAGATCAACAAACCAAGTGAAATTTCTACAGACCGGCAAAAAAATATGTACTGGAAAGGAGAATTTAGTATGCCTACTTTTTGAAACAAGCTTGACAGGTGAAAGTTACAACATCTACAATGCTATTTATGCTCTGACACATGCACTACACACAATGTATGCATCAGGGATGAAACCAGCCATGAGGAGGCTTGGACAGAGGGTCTCCAATGTCCAGTCATGGCAGGTATTCTGGGACATTTTAGGTAGTCTTCAGATTCTTAGGCAGGAAGGTCCCGATATAAATTTATTGAATTACAGATTAAATATCCATATACTACCATATAAATACATCTCAGTACAGATTAAAAAATTATTTTAAAATATATAATATAAATTAAATATAAAGTTTTTTTATTATTTATTTATTTATTTTTTATTTTATTTTTATTAAAAAAAAATTTTATTTTATTTTTAAAAAACATACAATCATTTATAAAAATACAATAAAATTTTAAAGTAGAAACCCCCCCTTACCCTCCCTCCCACCCCCAACCCCCCTCCCTTCACTTCCCAGAGCAGAATACAGGGTTAATAATAAGAAAAAAATATAATAATTAAGAAAAAAGAAAAAAAAAGAGAGAAGAAAAAAATATCATAATTAACCTTTAACTCCATAACCTATAAAACAATTCTCTATAATATTTAATATTCACTCATAAAATAAATGAAATTAATTCCATACTTTTTCTGAATATAATTTATCCACCTTCCCCATACAGTAATATATCTTTCTTGTGTATGATCCTTTAAATAAGCAGAAATTTTTGCCATTTTTGCAAAACTAGATACTTTAAATATCCATTCTTCTAAAGTAGGCAAGGAATCTTTCTTCCAATATAAACCTACTAGTAACCTTGCTGCAGTTAATAAATTCAACATCAAAGTAGTTTCTTTTTCATTTAAGTCAACAAAAATACCAAGTAAAAATAGTTGAGGTGTAAACTTTATCTTTTTTCTAAAAATCTTTTGACTGTTCCACCAAATCATAATCCAAAAAGCCTTTACTTTTTTACAATTCCACCAAATATGAAAGTATGTCGCATCATTATTGCCACATCTCCAACATTTGGGCTGTATATTGGAATACATACAAGATAATTTTTTAGGATCTAAATGCCATCTATAAAACATTTTATAAAAATTTTCTCTCAAATTTTGAGCTTGTGTAAATTTAACATTTCTTATCCAAATTGTCTCCCATAAATCCAATGAGATTGGCTCCTGTATATTCTGAGCCCATTTAATCATACAGTCTTTAACCAATTCTGTTTCCGAATCTAACTCTAATAAAACATTGTATATTCTTTTTATATGAGCTGGACTTTGGTTTTTAATCTGAATGACCAATTGTCTATCTTCTAGTGTTATTCCCTCTTTCTTGTCTACAGTCCATCTATCCATTATTTGTAAATATTGAAAGCATGATTGTAGAATATTTTGCTGCCTTAATACATCTAGGGATTTCAAATGCCAATTCGAACCAGAACAAATTAACAATTCTTTATACGAGATTTTGTCGAAATTTGTCCCCTTAGAAGTTCCCTCAATTGCATGTCTGGGAACCCCCCAGATAGGTATTTTATAATTTAATCTATAATAATACTTCTTCCAAACACGAAGTAAGGCATTCCTCAAAATATGTGATTTAAAAGTCCGATCAACTTTCTTATTAAAAATTAAATATACATGCCAACCATATATTAAATCCCAACCTTCCAAAAAAAGAATATCCATATTTGTTAAATTAAGCCAATCACTTAACCAAGTTAGGGCGGCTGCATCATAATATAATTTCAAATTAGGTGCCTTAAGTCCCCCTCTTTCTCGAGCATCCTGTAATATCTTAAATTTAACCCTTGGTTTCTTCCCGGCCCATATAAAATTATTGATACCCTTTTGCCATTCCTCCAAATTTGCCTCTTTTTTAAGAATAGGTATCATCTGAAACAAAAAAAGAAACTTTGGTAGAACATTCATTTTTACAGCTGAAATTCTCCCCAACAATGACAATTGCAATTTTTTCCAATCTCTTAAATCCTTTTGGACTTTTGCCCATAGTGGTTCATAATTGTTCTTATACAATTTTCCATTTGAAGCAGTTAGATATACTCCCAAATATTTAACCTTTTTTACCTTCTGAAAACCTGTGGCTTTAATCAAACTTTCCCTATCTTTAACTGACATATTCTTAGATAATATCTTAGTCTTATAATTATTAACTTTAAAACCAGAAACATTCCCATACTGTGTTATAAGTTCTAATAAACCATCAATTGCCTGATTCGGCTGTTCCAAAATTAAAACCAAATCATCCGCAAATGCCCGCAATTTATACTCATTCTTCCTTATCTTTACACCCTTAATTAACTTTGATTCCCGAATCTGAATCAATAAAATTTCCAATGTTAAAACAAATAACAATGGGGATAATGGACATCCTTGTCTTGTCCCTTTTTGAATATTAAAATTCTCAGTCAATCCCCCATTTACAACAATTTGTGCAGATTACTGCTGATATATAGCTTTAAGTGCATGTAAAAAATTATCCCCAAAATTCATTTTCTCTACCAAAGAAAATAAAAATTGCCAATCCAATTGATCAAAAGCTTTTTCAGCATCCAAAAAGATAAAAGCCACAGGAATCTGATTATTCTTATCCGAATACTCGATTAAATTAATAATTTGTCTAACATTATGTTTCATATATCTCCCTGTTATGAATCCTGCTTGATCACTATGAATCAAGTCTTTCATAACCTGCATTAGTCTATTAGCCAAAATTTTTGTAAAGATCTTATAATCAACATTCAATAATGAAATTGGCCTATAATTCTTAGGCTCTGTAAGATCCTGATCTTCCTTCGGAATCAGTGATATAAAGGCTCTTTTCCAAGAAGGAGGAACTTGCATACCCAACAAAATACTATTAAAAAGTTCCTTTAATGGCTCTATCATTTCTTCAGATAAGATCTTATAGTACCTAGAAGTCAGTCCATCTGTTCCAGGAGACTTTCCAACTTTTAACTGCTTAATAGCTAAACCAATTTCCTCCACAGTAATTAAACTATTCATCCCATTTTGTTGTTCCTCTGAAAGTCTAGGAAAATGTACTGATTGTAAATATTTATCTATATCCAAACCCCTTATGTTATCACTTGAATATAATTTTGTGTAAAAGTCCAAAAAGCTTTTTCTAATCAAATCTTGCTGAAAAACCTCCGTACCTTTATATTTTACTTTCTCTATGATTCTAGCTTTCTGTTTCTTTCGTAACTGATAAGCCAACCACCTCCCAGGCTTATTCGCATTGCAAAAAGTATTATATCTCATATACGACAGATTGGTAGCCACCTGATCTGCCATCAACATGTTAAATTGTTCCTTAAGCATCTTTATGGATACCTTTAAATTATTATCAGTAGGGTTAAGAACCAACTCTTGTTCTTTTAATTTAATCTCTTCTTCTATTTCTCTACGTCTTTGTAACCCTTTTTCCCTAAAAACTTTATTCAATTGAATCAGGATTCCCCTCATATATGCTTTACTAGCGTCCCACACCATAGACATCGATGTTCCCTTATTCATATTTATAATAAAAAAGTCCTTTAAATGTTCTTTACACTTTTGTACGAACTCCTCCCGATTAAATAAGTTCTCATTCAGTCTCCAAGATCTTCTATTCCCATCTTCTGAATATAACTCCATCCACACAGGACTGTGATCTGACAATGTTCTAGGAAAAATTTTCATCTTCCTCACTCTAGGGAGGAAGTCACTAGTAATCAAAAAAAAAAATCAATCCTTGAAAATGACTGGGGTCTATCAGAATAAAAAGTAAAGTCTCTGTCACTTGTATTCCTTTCTCGCCAAATATCAATAAGCTCCAGTTCTTCCTTCAAATCAAAGAAAGTCATAGGTAGTTTAGTATGAATAAAAGTTTTAGAGGAACTTCTTTTGTCTATGGTTGGGTCTAGAACCCCATTCCAGTCACCCATCAAAATTACCGATTTATAATCCAACTGAGATATCTTGCCATGCAGCAATTTATAAAATTGTTTCTGTTGTTGATTGGGAGCATATAGTCCAACAATAAGAACCTTTCGGCCTTGTAATAATAATTCCACAAAAAGATATCTTCCTTCAGAATCAGCCTCAATTAGTTTAGCTGAAAAAGTTTTCTTCACATAAATTACCACTCCCCCTTTTTTCCCAGGGGCTGGAGCAGTAAAATGTGTGCCCAGACGGGAATTCATCAAGAATTTAGAATCCTTTAAAGTTATATGAGTCTCCTGCAAACATATCAAATCATTATTATGTTGTTTCAAATAATGGAATATCTTTCTTCGTTTCTGTGGCACATTTAAGCCATTAACATTCCAGGTCAGGAACCTGACCATCTCCACCGGCCTGGAGCCTCTGGAGCATAGCCTGCAAATCTGCTGTCGAAGATCTTTTTGGTCTTGCCCCTCCCACAGGCTCTGTAGCAACCAAACTTTCACCACTCTTCTGCAACTGCTCTTTTTCTTTACGTTTATGGGCAGCTCGTGTCATCCTTTGCTCTTTTATGTCAGAATTCTGTGCAGCTTGTTCCATAACCATCATTGATGAGGCTCCTGCCATAAGAGACTCTTCCGTCATCCTTATTTGTGGAGGTGGTGACAATCTTGCTTTTAAGATAGACTGATAAAAATCTCTTGCTTTGGAAACAGTAGTTAATCTATGACGTATCCCTTCATATTTTACTATTATTCCTCTTGGAATCTCCCATCTGAACTAAATTTGACGATGTTTTAGCTCATCAGACAGGAAAGTAAAATCTTTTCTGGCTCTTAAGATTTTTGGAGGTATCTCTTTTAAAATTATCACATCTTGATCAGCAATTTGAAACTTTTGTTTGTAAAAAGCCTGTATAATTTCATTACGGATAGATCTTCTGGAAAAATAAATAACCACATCTCTTGGTAGATTTCTCTGTCTAGCAACCCGTGAATTAACTCTAAAAAATTTTTCTATCTCATTCTCAATTATTTCAGGCCGCCAGCCAATATTAGGAGCAATATCTTTCACAATAAGCATCTTTAAGTCCTCCTGAGAGTTCTCTCTCAGGCCTCTGATACGCAAGGCGTGTTCCATTTCCCTATATTGTGAAATGATTTGTTCATCCTGTGTAATTTCTATCTTGTTCTCTACCTCCTGCATTCTAAATTCCATCCTTGCATTTTCAGTAATCTTTTCCATCTGGTCATCAATCCTCTCTATGTGCAGGGCTAAGCCCTGAAAGGCCAGAAGGATATGGTCTCTTACTTGTTTGTTCTTTTTCTCCAATAATACTTCTGTATTAGCCCTCTCTGCAATTATAAGATCTTTTACCTCCTCCTTAATATCCAAGGCATGCTGTTTTAAAGCATCTTGTAAATCATTAAGAGAAATTGCAGGAGGAGGAGGAGAAGGTGGAGGTGATTTTGGTTTCTGAGATGCAGGCTGAGGCATTGGAGAAGAAATAGGAACCTTAGGGGCGGGAGGCAGACGTTTTGAAGCCATTTTCTAAAGTTCCAAGAAGAAAGATTCTTATTGGGGAAAAAAGGGGGGGCACAGTTCTTTTAAATATTCTTAGAAAAAAAAAAATAAAGAAGAAAAAAGAAGAAAGAATAAAAACCAAATTCTTACTTCTGTGTTTAAAAAGTTAATCTGTATCCAAGTTTAACTTTGTAATGCAAATCAGGCAAGAAAGACGATCGCCATTTTACTTTCCACTTTCCCTTTCTTCTAAAGGGAAAGTGAACAAAAGAAGAGGAAGAGGAAACTTGCTGAGGTTAAAGGCACCATCAAACTTGAGTACAGTCTCTCCTGGTCTGCTCCGTCTGCTTTCAAATACTCACAAGCAGCTGGAAAAAGAAAGCAGATGTGGAAGCGGCAACTTGCTTCATCCCAAAAGCTTTGGAATGAAGTCTCCCTGGAACGCGGAGTTGCTCAGGCTCCGAGGGAGCGCTACCCTCCGATCCCCAAAATAACAGGAATCCAGGGGAGGTCTTACCTCTACCTGAGAGCTCTCCTCCTCCCTTTTTGCCAGGGAGGAGATTCAAGCCGCGGGACAGCTGATTGTCAAAGTCCCGCGGCTTTTACACGCACCAGGAACGGGCGGCTTTGTAAAACGCCGCCATTCGTCGTCGCTGGAACCACCGGAAGTCAATATAAAGTTTTGTTGATAGGGGGAAAAGGGGAGAAAACAGAACTGAACTAAACCAGTTGTCCATAAGATCCAAAGAGGAAAAACCTTCCCACAATGCCTTGAAATGTCTTCAATGGTTTTTTGAGTTCAAAGGAGTGGACACCTCCAGAGAGGAGATATCAACCCAGAGCAAATTACAATCGGGGGACATTTGTGCAAGATTCTTCAGTAGGTCAGTTAAAGTCCTATTGGTGTCAATGCTGCAAATACTGTATATTCTTGCTTTGACAATATGCAAAACTGTCTGGCATTTATTGGGTTAATACTTAGCTTAGACTGGGCGGGGGGAAAAAGCCCGGGAAAGAAAGAGGAAGTAAACTTTTGACCTTCTCACTAATTGGATAATGTGACCTGTGACTGCATGAGAAGGGAGGGGTTGAGCAAGGAAAGCTTGATGCCAGCGACAGGAAGTTCAGATTCTGGCATAACCAGTCCAACATGGTGACTGGCAAAAATTGTAGCTCTGCAAATAAAGACTTTAGGAAACATGCCTGAAAGTTCTTTGAAGTGCTTCTTTAGTCGGAACATGTGACATCATGCCAGAATCCACACTTTTTTCAAACGATCTACGTCCCGATCTATCAACAGCTGCCTCTATGCCTGAAAGGAGCTGGCAAAGTTTCGGGGGAGATCTCATCATGGAGAAAGAACGATTGCCTGAAACCAGCCCCGTAGCTGCAGCAGTTTCCCCGGGGGGGGGAAAGCGACAGCCAGCAAGCCGGGGGAGGGAGAAAGTTGGCAGATTTCCCAGCTGAGAGCGAAGACTTCAAAAGCAGCATGGACAGATAACACAGTTATGGGTGAGTCATTGGAAAGATTTCAAAACTTAGAAATGAGAAACAGAAAACAGTCCCTACAAAGTGAAACCTTCATTCCTAAGAGAGAGAATCCCAGTTTGAATCCTCTGCAGCAAAGGGGAAATTGGGTTCCCCAGCAAGTGGCTGATCCATGTCCTCTGAACTTACCACAGCTAATAGAGGCCTTGCAATGTCTTGGGGTGGTACAGAAGCCAGGAAATCAGCAGCTGGGGGGAGAACAGCCACAGCAAGGAGGTTGGCCACAGCCCCCAAACGTGCAACCCCTGGGCATAAATCTGCAGCCAGGTTGGGGCCTACAGCAACTGGGGTGGCCACAAGAGCGATGGGGAGCCCAGCAGGAAGCCTGTCAGACCCTGCCTTTGCCAGCCAGAGACCCCAACCCTGAAGAGAGGGTGAGTTCCAGTCTGAGGCATCTGCAGCAATGGGTAGATGGGTTTCCCCAGCAGATGAATGATCAGCAGCAGCAGAGGGCACCACCACCGCCTGCAGTCCAACAACAGAGAAGACCACTACAACCCCCACTTGCACAGCCACCATTGGGAGGCCTACAGCAGCAGGGGGTACCATCCAACCCCGCTGGCCAGCAGCCATGGAACCAGCCCCAGTGGGGGCCACAGCAGCCTGTGTTTGCACCACCCTTCAATGCAACATTCGATGGGGACCCAGAGAAGCTGATTTTTTTCCTCAACCAAGTGCGTTCTCATTTAAATCGCTGGGCCTATCTCTATCCGGAACCAGGGGCCATGGTTGACGTCATTGGGGCCAACCTGGAGGGAGAAGCATCTGAATGGCTGAACAATCTATATAGCGAGCAAGCCCTCGAATTGGAGGATCCCCATCTCTTTCTCTTAGGACTGAGAGAACGATTTGAAGACCCATCCATCGGCCTCAAAGCAGCAGGACAAATTCACAAAATAAAACAAGCAGGGAGGCCTGCCCTGGAGTACGTGCGAGAGTTCCGCAAGATGGCAGGTCGAATAGAGGGGTGGCCTGAGCAGTCCCTCATCCATCACTTCATTGAGGGATTAGATGATCACCTCTCCCAGGCTTGCATCTATCGAGAAGTACCTGATCGGCTGCAGGAGTGGTACCAGACGGCCGTGAAGCTGGATGTTAAGCTCTCTCGCTATAAAAAGCCTCCCCCACAGGAACCCGAACAGCAACCAGAGCTACCTGAACAGCAATCACCCCCATGAAAGCCTTCAACCACTGCAAGGGCTGAGAGACCCAGGCCACATGCACGCCCTTCCTTCGAGTGTTTCCGGTGTGGACAAGGAGGACACCGAGCGGCCACCTGTCCAGTCTCCTACCCTCGACTGCAGAGCAAGCCAGGACCGGCGATGCAAAAGAAACCTGCTCAGCGGCTAACAAGAGAAAAATCCAATCGACTCACGCAAGAACCAGTCGCCCAGGTTACACCCCACACACAGGAGAATGCCAAGACTCCAGGTGGACCTGCCCCTGCTCTTCCCTTCTTTGATAGCAACGATGAAGGAGAAAACGACCCAATGGTGAGTCAACAAATCCTGCCTTTTTCACTGCCCGCCAAACTTGTAATCCCTACGTCTGGGGCACAAATAGACTTAAACGTACTAATTGATTCGGGATGTACCCGCTGCATTATTAGTCTGGCGTTTGCCATGAAAATGGGCATAAGGGCAAAACAGCTTTCCAAACCGATGAGATTTGAGCAAGCCGATGGCTCCCTGATGGGAGGGACTCTTATTACACAATTAACTGAGCCCTTACGCCTAGAAATAGGTGCACACTGGGAGTTTATTCGTTTCCTGGTGGCTCCAAAGATGACCGAGGCAGTGATCCTGGGACTAGCCTGGTTGGACAAATGGAAGCCATTTATCTGGTGGGAGAAAGGAATGAGAATTGTGAGACTACCTATAGGGCCTGATCCCCCCATTGATTCAACAGATGTTACCGGGCATCTTAGGCCACCCAATGAGCGAGCGCACATGGCCATCTCACTGACCCCAGGTGAACCAGTCATCCCCAAAGAATACTTGGACCTGGCGGAGGTGTTCAGTGAAAAAGAATGTGATGCTCTACCCCCTCACAGACCCAATGACTGCTCCATCGAACTGGTGCCCAGAGCCAAACTCCCACATCCGAGGATGTATGCTATGTCCCCCCTCGAAATGGAGGAGATGCAGCGATATGTGAACAAGAACCTAGCGAGGGGGTTTATTGAACGGGCCAAATCTTCCGTGGGAGCCCCTGTGTTGTTCAAAGAGAAAAAAGATGGGTCTCTTCGTCTCTGCGTAGACTACAAGGGACTCAATGCTGTAAGTGTGGAAAATAAATACCCCCTCCCCCTCCTAAAGGATTTATTGACCCACCTGGCTAAGGGGAGTGTCTTCACTAAGTTAGACCTAAGAGAGGCATACTACCGGGTGAGAATAAAAGAGGGAGATGAGTGGAAAACTGCCTTCAACTGCCCTATGGGGAGCTATCAGTTCAAAGTCATGCCATTTGGACTACAGGGGGCCCCAGCTGTATTTATGCAGTTGATTAATGAGGTTCTACATGATCACTTGTACAAAGGGGTTTTGGTGTATCTTGATGATATCCTGATATACAGCACAAACATAAATGATCACATAAAGCTAGTGAGAGAAGTGTTAAAAAAACTATTGAATGCCAAGCTTTATGTCAAATTGTCAAAATGTGAATTTCACCGAACCCAATTAGACTATCTTGGCTATCGAATTTCCAATGAGGGTATTGAAATGGATCCTGCCAAGGTAAAAACTATAATCGAATGGCAACCCCCTAGGACTCGCAAACAGCTCCAAAGCTTTCTGGGTTTTGCCAACTTTTATCGTCAATTCATCCCTTCTTTTGCCGAGATTGCCCTTCCTCTTACAGAACTACTCAAAACAGGCAAAGGAGGAGGGAAGCCACGACCGGGCCAACCACTAGCATGGACAATGAGCTGTCAAACAGCTTTTGAGAATTTAAAGAGACTATTTGCCGCTGAACCGGTTCTAAAGCACCCCTGCCCAGGGGAACCCTTTGTGATTCAAGCCGACGCCAGCGATGTGGCGGTTGGAGCAGTGTTACTTCAAAAGAACAAAAATGGGATCCTGCAACCCTGTGCCTACACCTCTAAGAAATTCACTGAGAGCGAGCGAAGATGGGCAATCTGGGAGAAAGAGGCCTTCGCAATTAGGTGGGCGCTATTGAACTGGCGACACTATCTAGAAGGGAGCAAGGTGCCATTTGAGGTATGGACTGATCACAAGAACCTAGAGGCACTGAAAACTACTCGCAAATTGTCACCAAAGCAAGTACGGTGGGCACAGTACTTTAACCGCTTCAAATTCACTCTAAAGTACATACCAGGAGGAAAGAACTTTCTAGCTGATGCGCTATCCCGGTTACCCCAGTACAAAAGTGAACGAGAGCAGGTTAACGAGGCAATTATTCCCAATCCACAAACTGTCACTCAACTTACACCTCGCAGGGTCCCCAATCCGGATGACCCTGGAGTGAAGAAAATAAAACGAGAGCTCCTCACTGACCAATGGTTCAAAGATAATCAAGCGTCCCTAACATGCAGGGATGGCTTGGCTTACAAAGGGGGGAAGTTATATTTGCCAGAAGCGCTCCGTCTTAATGCTCTCAACCACAGCCACGATGTAAAGCAGGCTGCAGGCTG
Source organism: Crotalus tigris (assembly GCF_016545835.1). Lineage (NCBI taxonomy): Eukaryota > Metazoa > Chordata > Lepidosauria > Squamata > Viperidae > Crotalus > Crotalus tigris. The sequence goes on from NW_024097696.1 coordinate 219,526, forward strand.
GACACTTTGGATATTTGAAAACCCTACACCTCACCCGCCGGCAATTCTGGTGGCCGGGGCTGAAAAAGGATGTGGAAAACTATGTAAAAAGTTGTACTGTATGTGCTACAATGAAAAGAATCCCGGGGAAAACTCCTGGGTTACTGCAACCCGTGGCAGACCCTTCTCAACCCTGGGAAGAAATAGCTATGGACTTTATAGTGGACCTACCTGAAAGTAGGGGAAATACTGTCATCTGGACTGTGATAGACCTGTTCTCGAAACAGGCTCATTTCATCGCCTGCAAAGGACTCCCATCTGCCCAACGCCTGGCCAAATTGTTCCTGAAACATATCTACCGGCTGCATGGTGCCCCTAAGCGAATAATCTCAGACAGGGGGCTGCAATTCACAGCGAAGTTTTGGAGAAATTTCCTTACATTGATTGGATCATCTCAAGGGTTATCATCTGCTTTTCATCCAGCCACCAATGGGGCCGCTGAAGCCGCTAACAAAATGGTGGAGCAATATCTTAGGTGCTACGTTTCCTACCAACAGACGAACTGGACTGATCTCCTCCCTTTTGCGGAGGTGGCATACAATAATTCCGTGCACAGCAGCACCGGCTACACGCCTTTCAAAGTAGCCACAGGGAAAGAATTCAACCCAATACCTGAATATCCTCAGTTGCCCTCCGCTTCACAGACACTTGATCAATGGGTGAGAGGGTGGGAAGAAGTTTGGAAAAACACAAAAACTGCTTTAAAAAAGACTTTTGAAACCTATAAAAAGCAGGCTGATAAAAAGAGGGCTCCCCAAAGAACATTCCAAGTTGGGGAAAAGGTCTATCTGTCAACTAAATATCTACGCCTCAAATTGCCCAGCAAGAAATTGGGACCAAAATTCTTGGGGCCTTTCCCCATAGTAAAGGTCATCAACCCAGTCACAGTACAACTAAAACTCCCTAAACTGTTAGGGAAAATTCACCCAGTTTTCCATTGTAGTTTGTTGAAGCCTTATCGGGGCTCCACTTTGAGACCTCCTCCAAAGAAGGCACCTGGACCCCTCGTAGTGGCAGGGCAGACCCACTATGAAGTGAAACGTATTCTTGACTCCAGAATCTTTAGAGGGAAATTACAGTACTTAGTACAATGGAAGGGATACCCATTGTCTGAAGCCACCTGGGTGAAATCTAGTGAAGTGAACGCTGACAGATTGATCGAAAAGTTTCATGTGAAACACCCCAGCAAACCGAAAGATAACCCTTAACATATGCTTTTGTTTCCTTACAGGATCTGTCCTTCTTGTAAGGGGGGCCGGATGTCAATGCTGCAAATACTGTATATTCTTGCTTTGACAATATGCAAAACTGTCTGGCATTTATTGGGTTAATACTTAGCTTAGACTGGGCGGGGGGAAAAAGCCCGGGAAAGAAAGAGGAAGTAAACTTTTGACCTTCTCACTAATTGGATAATGTGACCTGTGACTGCATGAGAAGGGAGGGGTTGAGCAAGGAAAGCTTGATGCCAGCGACAGGAAGTTCAGATTCTGGCATAACCAGTCCAACATGGTGACCGGCAAAAATTGTAGCTCTGCAAATAAAGACTTTAGGAAACATGCCTGAAAGTTCTTTGAAGTCCTTCTTTAGTCGGAACATGTGACAATTGGGCATATTTGAAAAAGCACTTCAGTTTCCCTCAATAGGTACTCCAAACCCAACTGCTAAAATGACAATCCACTCATTTTAACCTTGGTTTATGTTTCCATGGCTTAGCAACCATCATCCTGTCAGCAGTTTCATTTTCTTAGGCTTGCTAGGTTATTGAAGGAGGGTAGATGGGGAAAAGTGAAGTAAACCAAAACAGTGGTCCATATGTTTCACAGAGGAAAGACCTTTATAACAGCCGTTCTCAACCTGTGGGTCATGACCCTTTTGGGGGTCGAACGACCCTTTCACAGGGGTTGACTAAGACCATTGGAAAACACATATTTCTGATGGTCTTAGGAATTGAGACACTGCTCCACATCGGTCTCCACACAGCCTCCTCCGCCATTTGGAGAGGGGGGGGCACTTTTGCTTCCCTTTTCTCTCTCTCTTAGGTGGACTTACCTCCTGCAGGGCTCCTGATTGGCCCTGCACCCGGGTGCTCCACCCCCTGGGAGAAGCATGGCCAGGGCCTCATGGCCTTGGAGCCCCCCGGGGAAGCCCCAGGATCCCTGCTGGAGGCTCTCCTGAGTGGGCCAGCCCTCCTGCAAGCTGCGGCCCAAGGGAGACCAGCCCCTGCAATCCCCAGCCAGCCCGACCATTAGACCCACACAGGAAGAACAGCTGACAGCAGCCTACTGGGCAGCATGCGAGACTCCGGCACACCCTAGGACAGCCCGCCGGAGCCTGGTTAGAGCAGCTGGCCAGCGATCCATTGTGGCCGGCTCCGGCAGGGCGGGGATTCCCTGGAGTCACGGAATGTGGTGCGGCAATGTCACCAATGGGCGGGGCATCCCGAGGAGGCCGCTGGTGCCTGGTTGAAGCAGCTGGCTGGTGCTTCATTGTAGCTGGCTCCAACAGCGGCAGCAAGGATCCCCCATAGCTTGTGGCTTCCGCTGCGGTGCCCGGATTGGTTTCCCAGCATGCGGGCATTGCAATGTTCGATCGGTATCGGGAGCGGAGCTCAGCGAGCCCGAAGCAAGGGAGCAGCAGCCCCTGCCCACGGCTGTCCCCCGAGTCACCATCAGATGCCTATCATGGGCGGCCGGACTGAGACTGATGAGACCGATGAGACCGCACTGTGCCCAACAGGCAGCGCGTAGTGGCCAATGAGTGCCAGGTGGAGGGTGGCACTTGATGGGTGGCTACTGAGTGTGCGGCACCATTGTGGCCACTTCGATTGGTATCGGGAGTGGGGAGTGGAGAGCTGAGCTCAACGAGCCCGGAGCAAGGGAGCAGCCCCCCCGCCCACGGCCGGCCCCCGAGTCATCAATCTGATCAGCATCAGCAAAACAAACGTGGGCCTTGATTCTCACCTGCTACCATGGGATGAGTCCTCTGGGACGACGCACGCCATCTGGCCTCTTTGCTTTCCCCTTCGTAAAGCCGGGCACCTCAGGAAGAGGAGAGGGGGAAAAGACTTGAGCCCCGGGAGGCAACGTGAGGGCCGTGAGTGGTATCGCAACCTCGTGGGAGGGGGGGAGAGGAAAAGTAAATGGAAGAGACTGAGGCTGGAAGAGAAAGAGAGAGAGGGGGGGGAAGAAGCAGTGAGAGGGCACTGAGGGCCACGACGTGAGTGGTCTCAAACACCTACCTGAGAGTGGATGGCTCTGTCCCCTCCAGGCTTGTGCTTGCTTCTGAAGTAAGAAGGGGGGAAGGGCGACACGGATCCTGCACAACGAGTCCCTGGGGAGGGTGGGGCCTCGCTCTGCACCTGCGCTCTTCGCGTGCCCTCAGTAGGGTTCCTGCAGGCCGTCGCCAAGCAGCATGTTTTCAATTTTAACAAGCAAGTGAGCTGGGAAGGAGGGGGGAGGAAGGCAACGCCACGTACCACCAGCCAGGTGGTCGTGTACCACTAGTGGTATGTGTACCACCAGTTGAAAAGCCCTGATCTAGTATTTGTTCTAGAAGAACCTTTAGAGATGATTCCTAATCTATGGGGAAAGATAGAACAGTATGGAGAAATGGCGGGATTAAAAATAAAGAAAGAAAAAACTAAGGTAATAGTTAAGAATCTCACAGATAAACAGAAAAAGCAAATGCTAGAGAAAACAGAGGTACAGATAGTGAAAAAAGTTAAATATTTAAGTATATATCTTTCGGCCAAATGTTCGTCAATAAAAGAAGACAACTATACAAAATTATTGAAACAAATAAAGATGGACTTGGAAAGATGAAAGAAATTGCCAGGAAAGTTCTCAATATTAGGAAGAATTGCTACAGCAAAAATGAATGTACTGCCGAAGATTTTATTTTTATTTCAAACAATTCCGATAAAACTTGAGAAAAAATTCTTTCAAGATTTAAACTCATTAACTTTGAACTTTGTTTGCCAGGGGAAGAAAGCCAGAATTAAGATGAAAACATGACAAGACGCTAAGGAAAATGGAGGATTTGTGTTGCCGGAATGGGCGTTGTATTATCAAGCATCTGTCTTAACATGGGTGAAAGAATGGATATGCTTAGAAATAAAAGATTGTTATATTTAGAGAGGCATGATTTACAATTGGGGTAGCATGCTTTCTTATGGTATGGAAAAAACAGAGCTCATAAGTATTTCCAAAAATCACTCTATAAGAAATGCCTTGATAAAAGTATGGGAAAAAATTAAACCTAAAATACACTTAACAATTCCAGGGTGGCTAAACGATGGAGGCATTTGTACATCCGAACTTGGTAGATTTGGAAAAAGTATGGGCATATAGAGATATTCTAAATATGGATGGGAATTTAAAATCTAAGCAAGAACTGGAAAATCAGGGGATCAACATGTCATGGTGAGTATATTTACAGATGCAAAATAGATATGAAAAAGATGTGAAAATGAATGGGTTCTACAAAGATCAAACTGTATTTGATAAGACTTTGTTAATCTCCGATGAGAAATTAATTAAGAAAATGTATAATTTTTTGTTAATTTTGGAAATGGAAAGTGAACATGTTTCAGCAGCTTGCAGAAATGGACTTTGGAAAAAAACTTTATAAATGCAATTCAAACAATTTATTGTAAAGAGACTGTGTAAGGACCCACCCCACTTTGCATCTTAAGAAGACAGAACTCTTGGAATAATTCTTCCAACAGGAATCCTTTATTAAGAGAAGTGGTTGCAGGCATGCTAGACAGGACTTGGGGTTCAAGCTCTCCCATTCAAGGTTTTAAGGGGTTCCCCAGTAGTCCCACCCAATCAAACCCCCTTCCAGTGAGAGTTTCAAGTATCACAATTCCACCCCTTTTCTTCTTTCTTCCGTCTGGATGGAGACTTCAGATAACTACATGAAAGGCAATTACCCTTCTTTGATATGTTAACGCTTAGAGGTCACAATAAACACACATTCAGCATTCAGCCCTTTGAAGTGTACTAAAGGAAGTGAGGGCCATAAAGCCCCTTTGCTCTCCCCCTTCTCTCCCTCTTATGGCAGAATCCAGAGAAGGCAGAATTGGGAGTTTCTATATTTGATAATTAAAGATGAAATATAATTGGATTCTGACATCCGGCCCCTCTTAAAAATAAGAGAGATCCACCTGAAAGAAAACACAAGTAAAAAATTTAGTCACTAGAAGGGGGTTTGATTGGGTGGGACTACTGGGGAACCCCTTAAAACCTTGAATGGGAGAGCTTGAACCCCAAGTCCTGTCTAGCATGCCTGCAACCACTTCTCTTAATAAAGGATTCCTGTTGGAAGAATTATTCCAAGAGTTCTGTCTTCTTAAGATGCAAAGTGGGGTGGGTCCTTACATTAGACAGGACTTGGGGTTCAAGCTCTCCCATTCAAGGTTTTAAGGGGTTCCCCAGTAGTCCCACCCAATCAAACCCCCTTCCAGTGATAGTTTCAAGTATCACAATTCCACCCCCTTTCTTCTTTCTTCCGTCTGGATTACCATCTGTGGTCCGGTAGGGGGTGGGGGCTCCTGGATCAGTAGATGTCCCTGGGGTTGCAGGTTCCACGTCCCCCTCGGTGTCTCTCCCTTTGTGGCTCCAGGAACTGGGGCGGCCGTAGGGCTCAGTATTCTCCTCTCCTAGGGAGCTGAGAGTTCTCTTCATCAAGTCAATAGCTTTCTCTAGGATCCAGTCTGAGTACGGTGCCCAGCTTCCTCCCTCTTCACTTGCGTGCAGGGATTTCTCCATCTCCTGCTTCCATTCTGGTTGCTTGGTCCCCCGTCTCAGGGTCACCTTTCTTGATTCCTTTTCCCACTCACTTTTCTTTCCAACGCCCATCGACCAGCGAGGCTTGTGGTCCTGTGTCTCCACCACTTCTTCTCCTGAGGAATCTGGCCTCTCGGATTCCAACATCTGGCAAGGTTCCAACTGGGTCAGCGGCTCTCTTTCCAGGGAGTTTTCCCCCTCTCTTGCTTCGTTGTCTGACATGGTAAATTTTTGCAAAATCCCCCGGCAAGGGTCTCCCTTCCAGGTGGATTAATTTTGCAAGTCCTGTCTAATGTAAGGACCCACCCCACTTTGCATCTTAAGAAGACAGAACTCTTGGAATAATTCTTCCAACAGGAATCCTTTATTAAGAGAAAATGGTTGCAGGCATGCTAGACAGGACTTGGGGTTCAAGCTCTCCCATTCAAGGTTTTAAGGGGTTCCCCAGTAGTCCCACCCAATCAAACCCCCTTCCAGTGATAGTTTCAAGTATCACAATTCCACCCCCTTTCTTCTTTCTTCCATCTGGATGGAGACTTCAGATAACTACATGAAAGGCAATTACCCTTCTTTGATATGTTAACGCTTAGAGGTCACAATAAACACACATTCAGCATTCAGCCCTTTGAAGTGTACTGAAGGAAGTGAGGGCCATAAAGCCCCTTTGCTCTCCCCCTTCTCTCCCTCTTATGGCAGAATCCAGAGAAGGCAGAATTGGGAGTTTCTATATTTGATAATTAAAGATGAAATATAATTGGATTCTGACAGACTGCCAAAATAATTATAAATGGAGACCATACAGAAAACATCAACATTAAAAAGGACACAAGACAGGGTTGTCCATTATCCCCATTACTATTTATATTAACATTGAAAGTATTGAATAGAAACATTAGACAAGATACAGAAATTAAAGGACTGGAGAGAAAAAATGAAAAATATAAATTACAAGCATTTGCAGATGACTTGGTTTTTATACTGGAAGATCCATTGGAAACAAGCACTAAACTTCTGGAGAAAATAGAAAAAGTGCTGACAAAGAACTTAACAGAAAAACAAAAGAATCAACTAACAAAAAAAATTCTTCAAATAGTTAAAAAAGTTAAGTATTTGGGAATTTATCTAGCAGCAAGATGTGTAACAGAAAAAGAAGATAATTATGTAAGACTGCTAAAACAAATAAAATTGGATTTGGAAAACTGGAAGAATCTCCAACTTTCAATGTTGGGGAGAATAGCAACAGTGAAAATGAATATCTTACCAAAAATACTCTTTTTATTTCAGACGATCCCTGTAAGGCTGGGAAAAGCCTTTTTTGATGAACTGAATACAATAATATTGAAATTTATCTGGCAAGGAAAAAAAGCTAGAATCAAAGTGAAAATGCTACAAGAAGCAAAAGACAGTGGAGGATTTGGACTGCCGGACTGGAGGTTATACCACCAAGCATCTATTCTAACATGGCTTAAAGAATGGATAATACTTAAAGATAAAAGACTATTGTACCTAGAGGGGCATGACCTGCAAATCGGTTGGCATGCCTTTCTGTGGTATGGAAAGAATAAAATACGTAGATACTTTCAAAACCATTTTATAAGGAATGCACTTCTTTCAGAATGGGAAAGAATAAAAGAAAAATTTACATTAAGATACCTAAATGGCTTTCAACAATGGAAGCTTTTGCTTACCCAAATTTAATTAACTACAATAAAGTTGTGACTTATAAAAATATTTTGGACAATGAAGGAAAATTGAAAGACAGACAAGGCATTGATCTAGCATGGTGGCCATATCTGCAAATTCAAACAAGATATGAAAAAGATGTTAAAACAAAGGGATTTTATAAAGAACAGACAGACTTTAATTAGATACTGTTCAAAACAGATGAAAAGTTGATCAAGAAACTCTATAGATTCCTGTTAAATTTAAGAGATGGAGGAAGAACAAGTAAAAGAAAAAATGATAATATGGGCAGAGAATTTTGGATATATTATAGAATTAGAAGAGTGGCAAAAATTATGGGAAAGAAATATTAAATTAACTAAAGCAGTGCCATATAAAGAAAGCTTATATAAAATGTTTTACAGATGGCACGTGACACCCGTGAGACTAGCGAAAATGTTTAAAAAAACTTCAAACAATTGTTGGAAATGCAAACAAAGGCCAGGTACTTATTACCACATCTGGTGGACATGCCCTAAAGCAAAAAGGTATTGGGCTAAAATACATCTATGGTTGGAGAAGATGACTAAAAAACAAATAGACTTCAAACCAGAATTGTTTTTGTTAGGAATAATAGGAGCCAAGTATGAGAAAGATTGCAGATATCTAATACTACATGTATTGACAGCAGCAAGAATTGTATTTGCCCAGTATTGGAAAAATGAAAACTTACCAACTGAAGAAGTACTAATTAAGAATATTCTAGAGTGCGCAGAAATGGATAGATTGACGGTAGAGATTAAAGAGAAAGAAGACTCAGTCTGCCTTAGAACATGGGATAACTTTTACCAATGGCTAGAAAAACGAGTCAGAAAGAAAGAAATGTAAGTTTGAATATATATTAGTAAGAAGAAGGCTACTGAATGATTAATGAATACTGTTTATGATAATTAACTATATTGTTAATTAAATACATGTACCCAGACAATATGCTGTTTGCTAAATATTGAAAATGTTACCTGGGAAAACCCCAACCGTAACCCAAACCTCAGTCCTAATCCTGATCCCATTTTATCCCTAACCCTACTAAAACTAATAAAATGTATTTTTAAAAAAGAAATAATGGATGGAAATTAATCAGGGAGAGAAGCAACCTGGAATTAAGGAGGAAATTCCTAACAGTGAGAACATTTAACCAGTGGAACAGAAGTTGCCTCCAGAAGTTATGGTGCTCCATCACTGCAGGCTTTTAAGAAGAGACTGGACAACCATTTGTCTGAAATGGTATAGGGTCTCCTGCTCGAGCAGGGGGTTGGACTAGATGACCTCCAAGATCCCTTCCAACCAGGACGATTCTAGGATCCAAGTCCAACCGGAGAATTCTGGGACTTGAAGTCAGAGGGAGATTCAACCCGAAATGAAAGAGAAAGGTCCTAACAATGAGAAGGATTAACCAATGGAATGGCTTCCCTCCAGAAGTTGTGGGTGCTCCATCCCTGGAGGCTTTTAAGAAGAGACTGGACAGCTACTTGTCTGGGACAGGACTAGAAGACCTCCCAGGTCCCTTCCAACCCAGGTATGTACTACAGGAGATCCAACCAACCAGAGGAAATGGATGAACTCTCTGCTGATCCGTTAGCTGAGGTGTGCAGCAAAGACACCATGTCAAGCACAGGAAATCAGAAATCCAGGCAGTTCAAATGATCAAATAGGTTTATTATAAGCTTATGGTCTCTACAAGAATCTGAACTACTAATAGTCAAAGCAAATTAGCGGTAGATAAGAGTCAATGGAATTCAAGGTGATAACTTTTTATTGAATTTGAAAATGGAAAATGAACAAGTAAAAGAAACAATAATAACATGGGCAAAGAACTTTGGATATAATATAGATTTAGAAAAAATGGCAAAACTTGTGGGAAAGAAATTATAAATTAACAATGTCAACTTCTTACAAAGAAAACCTATATAAACCTATATAAAATGTTTTATAGGTGGCACTTGGTTTATGTATAACCCAGCTATTGCTCATTCTTTCCTGCTCGCTTTCCATACCTCACTTTGATGTGCTGACCAAAGAGAAAAAGTTTAGCTGTAACTTTAAAAGTACTGCTCAGAGAGAGAAAAAGCTTCAGTGTAACTGCTCAAGGAGAGAAGCCCAGGGCTGGATGCCAGCAATTTTGTCATTTGAAGTGCAGAGCTTTAACAAGCTGTGCTTAACTTGATAGATAAGGAAAGGTGTATTCGGATGAAAAGAAAAATTTTAGCTACGTAGGAACTGTTAGCATGGGAACATGTATTAGCTATAAAAGTGAAAAACGTTTTGATTAGGGTGTGTTTTTTTCTCCTCTGCCTTGTTGTGCCAGTTGGAAGTCATCCAGCTTTGCCTTTGATCAAAAATAAGGCTGTGTTCTTTTCAGTAGCCTTGGGTTCGAATCTCATTGGGATTTATTTGGATTCTGAGCTGAAAATCCTTACACAATTACAGAGTCAAATTACTGTTTGAGAAATTAAGAGAGCTCATTTCCACAAGCTAAGAGAGACATCTATTTGTAGAGTTCTCACATAAAATGGCGGCATAGGGTGCAGCTGGGAGTAGTTCATACTCAAAGATCTTCAGGGAGAAGCAGGTTCTACCAGCTTCCAGAAGACCAGAGACATCCGTGCTTTAGTGGACTAGCAGTTCCAGAAAAGGGGAACCATGAAAGACAATCCCACCATCAGGCTGTCTTATGCTAAACCTCCTCAGATAAGGGCTTAAGGCAGACATGTCAAACACAAGGCCCGGGGGCAGGATCCAGCCTGCAATGTGCCCAGATCTAGCCCATGGGGCCACCCCAGAGATGATGAGGGAGCGGCCCCCATCGCCCCAGCCCACCCCAGCCCAGCCTGCCAGTGCACGCACACGAGGCAGTGAGCATGCGGATGTCACATGTTCCGACTAATGAAGCACATCAAAGAACTTTCAGGCATGTTTCCTAAAGTCTTTATTGCAGAGCTACAGTTTTGCCGGTCACCATGATGGACGGTTGATGCCAGAATCTGAACTTCCTTTCGCTTGCATCAAGCTTTCCTTGCTAAACCCCTCCCTTCTCATGCAGTAACAGGTCACATTATCCAATTAGTGTGAAGGTCAAAAGTTTACTTCCTCTTTCTTTCCCGGGCTTTCCCCCCCCCACTCTAAGCTAAGTATTAACCCAATAAATACCAGACAGTTTTGCATATTGTCAAAGCAAGAATATACAATATTTGCAGCATTGACATCTGGCCCCCCTTACAAGAAGGACAGATCCTGTAAAGTAAACAAAAGCATATGTTAAGTGTTATCTTTCGGTTTGCTGGGGTGTTTCGATCAATCTGTTGGCGTTCACTTCACTCGATTTCACCCAGGTGGCTTCAGACAATGGGTATCCCTTCCATTGTACTAAGTACTGTAATTTCCCTCTAAAGATTCTGGAGTCAAGAATACGTTTCACTTCATAGTGGGTCTGCCCTGCCACTACGAGGGGTCCAGGTGCCTTCTTTGGAGGAGGTCTCAAAGTGGAGCCTCGATAAGGCTTCAACAAACTACAATGGAAAACTGGGTGAATTTTCCCTAACAGTTTAGGGAGTTTTAGTTGTACTGTGACTGGGTTGATGACCTTTACTATGGGGAAAGGCCCCAAGAATTTTGGTCCCAATTTCTTGCTGGGCAATTTGAGGCGTAGATATTTAGTTGACAGATAGACCTTTTCCCCAACTTGGAATGTTCTTTGGGGAGCCCTCTTTTTATCAGCCTGCTTTTTATAGGTTTCAAAAGTCTTTTTTAAAGAAGTTTTTGTGTTTTTCCAAACTTCTTCCCACCCTCTCACCCATTGATCAAGTGTCTGTGAAGCGGAGGGCAACTGAGGATATTCAGGTATTGGGTTGAATTCTTTCCCTGTGGCTACTTTGAAAGGCGTGTAGCCGGTGCTGCTGTGCACGGAATTATTGTATGCCACCTCCGCGAAAGGGAGGAGATCAGTCCAGTTCGTCTGTTGGTAGGAAACGTAGCACCTAAGATATTGCTCCACCATTTTGTTAGCGGCTTCAGCGGCCCCATTGGTGGCTGGATGAAAAGCAGATGATAACCCTTGAGATGATCCAATCAATGTAAGGAAATTTCTCCAAAACTTCGCTGTGAATTGCACCCCCCTGTCTGAGATTATTCGCTTAGGGGCACCATGCAGCCGGTAGATATGTTTCAGGAACAATTTGGCCAGGCGTTGGGCAGATGGGAGTCCTTTGCAGGCGATGAAATGAGCCTGTTTCGAGAACAGGTCTATCACAGTCCAGATGACAGTATTTCCCCTACTTTCAGGTAGGTCCACTATAAAATCCATAGCTATTTCTTCCCAGGGTTGAGAAGGGTTTGCCACAGGTTGCAGTAACCCAGGAGTTTTCCCTGGGATTCTTTTCATTGTGGCACATACAGTACAACTTTTTACATAGTTTTCCACATCCTTTTTCAGCCCCGGCCACCAGAATTGCCGGCGGGTGAGGTGTAGGGTTTTCAAATATCCAAAGTGTCCAGCCTGCTTTACATCGTGGCTGTGGTTGAGAGCATTAAGACGGAGCGCTTCTGGCAAATATAACTTCCCCCCTTTGTAAGCCAAGCCATCCCTGCATGTTAGGGACGCTTGATTATCTTTGAACCATTGGTCAGTGAGGAGCTCTCGTTTTATTTTCTTTACTCCAGGGTCATCAGGATTGGGGACCCTATGAGGTGTAAGTTGAGCAACAGTTTGTGAATTGGGAATAATTGCCTCATTAACCTGCTCTCGTTCGCTTTTGTACTGGGGTAACCGGGATAGCGCATCAGCTAGAAAGTTCTTTCCTCCTGGTATGTACTTTAGAGTGAAGTTGAAGCGGTTAAAGTACTGTGCCCACCGTACTTGCTTTGGTGACAATTTGCGGGGAGTTTTCAGTGCCTCTAGGTTCTTGTGATCTGTCCATACCTCAAATGGTACCTTGCTCCCTTCTAGATAGTGTCGCCAGTTCAATAGCGCCCACCTAATTACAAAGGCCTCTTTCTCCCAGGTTGCCCATCTTCGCTCGCTCTCAGTGAATTTCTTAGAGGTGTAGGCACAGGGTTGCAGGATCCCATTTTTGTTCTTTTGAAGTAACACCGCTCCAACCGCCACATCGCTGGCATCGGCTTGAATCACAAAGGGTTCCCCTGGGCAGGGGTGCTTTAGAACCGGTTCAGCGGCAAATAGTCTCTTTAAATTCTCAAAAGCTGTTTGACAGCTCATTGTCCATGCTAGTGGTTGGCCCGGTCATGGCTTCCCTCCTCCTTTGCCTGTTTTGAGTAGTTCTGTAAGCGGAAGGGCAATCTCGGCAAAAGAAGGGATGAATTGACGATAAAAGTTGGCAAAACCCAGAAAGCTCTGGAGCTGTTTGCGAGTCCTTGGGGGCTGCCATTCGATTATAGTTTTCACCTTGGCCGGATCCATTTCAACACCCTCATTGGAAATTCGGTAGCCAAGATAGTCTAATTGGGTTTGGTGAAATTCACATTTTGATAATTTGACATAAAGCTTGGCATTCAATAGCTTCTTTAACACTTCTCTCACTAGCTTTATGTGATCAGTCATGTTTGTGCTGTATATCAGGATATCATCAAGATACACCAAAACCCCTTTGTACAAGTGATCACGTAGAACCTCATTGATCAACTGCATAAATACAGCTGGGGCCCCCTGTAGTCCAAATGGCATGACTTTGAACTGATAGCTCCCCATTGGACAGTTGAAGGCAGTTTTCCACTCGTCTCCCTCTTTTATTCTCACCCGGTAGTATGCCTCTTTTAGGTCTAACTTAGTGAAGACACTCCCCTTAGCCAGGTGGGTCAATAAATCCTTTAGGAGGGGGAGGGGGTATTTGTTTTCCACACTTACAGCATTTAGTCCCTTGTAGTCTACGCAGAGACGAAGAGACCCATCTTTTTTCTCTTTGAACAACACAGGGGCTCCTACGGAAGATTTGGCCCATTCAATAAACCCCCTCGCTAGGTTCTTGTTCACATATTGCTGCATATCCTCCATTTCGAGGGGGGACATAGCATACATCCTCGGATGTGGGAGTTTGGCTCCGGGCACCAGTTCGATGGAGCAGTCATTGGGTCTGTGAGGGGGTAGGGCATCACATTCTTTTTCACTGAACACCTCCGCCAGGTCTAAGTATTCTTTGGGGATGACTGGTTCACCTGGATTCAGTGAGGCGGCCATGTGCGCTCGCTCATTGGGTGGCCTAAGATGCCCAGTAACATCTGTTGAATCAATGGGGGGATCAGGCCCTATAGGTAGTCTCACAATTCTCATTCCTTTCTCCCACCAGATAAACGGCTTCCATTTGTCCAACCAGGCTAGTCCTAGGATCACTGCCTCGGTCATTTTTGGAGCCACCAGGAAACAAATAAACTCCCAGTGTGCACCTATTTCCAGGCGTAAAGGCTCAGTTAATTGTGTAATAAGAGTCCCTCCCATCAGGGAGCCATCGGCTTGCTCAAATCTCGTCAGTTTGGAAAGCTGTTTTGCCCTTATGCCCATTTTCATGGCAAACGCCAGACTAATAATGCAGCGGGTAAATCCCGAATCAATTAGTACGTTTAAGTCTATTTGTGCCCCAGACTTAGGGATTATAAGTTTGGCGGCCAGTGAAAAAGGCAGGATTTGTCGACTCACCATTGGGTCATTTTCTCCTTCATTGTCGCTTTCAAAGAAAGGAAGAGCAGGGGCAGGTCCACCTGGAGTCTTGGCATCCTCCTGTGTGTGGAGTGTAACCTGGGCAACTGGTTCTCACGTGAGTCGATTGGATTTTTCTCTCGTTAGCCGCTGAGCAGGTTTCTTTTGCATTGCCGGTCTTGGCTTGCTCTGCAGTCGAGGGTAGGGGACTGGACAGGTGGCCGCTCGGTGTCCTCCTTGTCCACACCGGAAACACTCGAAGGAAGGGCGGGCAGGTGGCCTGGGTCTCTCAGCCCTTGCAGTAGTTGAAGGCTTTCGTGGGGGTGATTGCTGTCCAGGTAGCTCTGGTTGCTGTTCGGGTCCCTGTGGGGGAGGCTTTTTATAGCGAGAGAGCTTAACATCTAGCTTCATGGCTGTCTGGTACCACTCCTGAAGCCGATCAGGTATTTCTCGATAGATGCAGGCCTGAGAGAGGTGATCGTCTAATCCCTCAATGAAGAAATGGATGAGGGACTGCTCAGGCCACCCCTCTATTCGACCTGCTACCTTGCGGAATTCTCGCATGTACTCCAGGGCAGGCCTCCCGGCTTGTTTTATTTTGTCCTGCTGCTTTGAGGCCAATGGATGGGTCCTCAAATTGTTCTCTCAGACTTAAAAGAAAGCGGTGGGGATCTTCCAATTCAGGGGCTTGCTCGCTATATAAATGGTTCAGCCATTCAGATGCTTCTCCCTCTAGGTTGGATGCAATAACATCGACCATGGCCCCTGTTTCCGGATACAGATAGGCCCAGCATTTCAAGTGAAAACGCACTTGGTTGAGAAAAAAAATCAGCTTCTCTGGGTCCCCATCAAAGGTTGCATTGAAGGGTGGTGCGAACACAGGCTGCTGTGGCCCCCACTGGGGCTGGTTCCATGGCTGCTGGGCCCTCTGCTGCTGGCCAGCGGGGTTGGATGGTACCCCCTGCTGCTGTAGGCCTCCCAATGGTGACTGCGCAAGTGGGGGTTGTAGTGGTCTTCTCTGTTGTTGGACTGGAGGGGGTGGTGGTGCCCTCTGCTGCTGCTGATCATTCATCTGCTGGGGAAACCCATCTACCCATTGCTGCAGATGCCTCAGACTGGAACTCACCCTCTCTTCAGGGTTGGGGTCTCTGGCCGGCGAAAGCAGGGTCTGACAGGCTCCCTTCTGGGCTTCCCACTGTCCTTGTGGCCACCCCAGTTGCTGTAGGCCCCAACCTGGCTGCAGATTTATGCCCAGGGGTTGTACGTTTGGGGGCTGTGGCCAACCTCCTTGCTGTGGCTGTTCTCCCCCCAGCTGCTGATTTCCTGGCTTCTGTACCACCCCAAGACATTGCATGGCCTCTATTAGCTGTGGTAAGTTCAGAAGACATGGATCAGCCACTTGCTGGGAAACCCAATTTCCCCTTTGCTGCAGAGGATTCAAACTGGGATTCTCTCTCTCAGGACTGGAGCCCATGGCAGAAACATTTGCATTAGGAGGGCTGAAGGTTTCACTTTGTAGGAACTGATTTCTGTTTTTCATTTCTAAGTTTTGAAATCTTTCCAACGACTCACCCATAACTGTGTTATCTGTCCATTCTGCTTTTGAAGTCTTCGCTCTCAGCTGGGAAATCTGCCAAATTTCTCTCTCCCCCGGCTTGCTGGCCGTCGCTTCCCCCCCCCGGGGAAACTGTTGCAGCTACGGGGCTGGTCTCAGGCAATCTTTCTCTCTCCATAATGAGATCTTCCCCGAAACTTTGCCAGCTCCTCTCAGGCATAGAGGCAGCTAATGGAGTTCAGGACAGCAGATCGTTTGAAAAGAATGTTGGATTCTGGCATGATGTCACATGTTCCGACTAATGAAGCACATCAAAGAACTTTCAGGCATGTTTCCTAAAGTCTTTATTGCAGAGCTACAGTTTTGCTGGTCACCATGATGGATGGTTGATGCCAGAATCTGAACTTCCTTTCGCTTGCATCAAGCTTTCCTTGCTAAACCCCTCCCTTCTCATGCAGTCACAGGTCACATTATCCAATTAGTGTGAAGGTCAAAAGTTTACTTCCTCTTTCTTTCCCAGGCTTTCCCCCCCCCCACTCTAAGCTAAGTATTAACCCAATAAATACCAGACAGTTTTGCATATTGTCAAAGCAAGAATATACAGTATTTGCAGCATTGACAGCGGGGCTGACGATGTCCAGAAGCAGCCTCAGCCCACCATCCCCTAGGCTGGCACACTCTGGGGTTCTGCAGCCCTGCAGCACAGATGGGTCTGAGTGCTGCAACAACTGGGCCATCCCTACAAGCAGCAGGAAGAGGCAGAGGCATGGGGGAGTGAGCTGGCTTGCTGGATGTGCTGTGCAGCCACGAGGCCAACTACCATGTCCCAGACGTGGCAACCATGGGCAAGAAAAGACAAACAGTGGGGCCACAGCAAGGCTTCCTCCCATTGCCTTTGCTTGTCAGAAGGTCGCAAAAAGGGATCACATGACCCCACAGCACAACAATGGTCATAAATATGAGCCAGTTGCCAAGTCTCTGAATTTTCATTATGTGACCATGAAGATGCTAAAACGGTTGTAAGTGTGAAAAATGGTTGTGTCAGTTTTTCAGTCACTAAATGAACTGTTGTAAGTTGAGGATTACCTGCATTGCAGTAGTGCGAAGCCAGAACTGAAAATCACATGCCAAAATTTCTAAGTTGTACTTTTCTCTCCCTTAACCGTCTCTTATTTCCCACTCCGATGTATCCAATCAGGTTTAGGCAAGATGTTTTCATAGCGGTTAGTCCAAGCATAGCCTGGTATGCAGCCCCCTCCCTCTTCCAGCAGGGTGACTTTGAGGCAGGGTCTCCAGGAGATTCAGCACTTACTTTCATTTTCCCAAGCATCCCCCCTTCCATTTCCCCTCCCCACAGTTCATGGCAGTCTGTCACCACATCGCAGTGAAGCACAAGCAAGCAAAAAGTGGCAGCTGACAATTGCTTTCTAGATTTATTTCCTCTTATCAAAGAACATGGAAGAATTCTTTTTAAAAAAAAAAAAAAAAAAGAGGAAGCAGAAAAATGCGCCCTTTCTTCTTGGGATAGAGAAAGAGTTTTCCTGAGCATGAAGTTACCTCCAGGAGCAAACGTGAAGAGTCAGTTAGAAACAAGAGAGGTGAACCCATACGGATGTAACTGAGGCAGTATGACAAGCCGAGAAGGATGACACTAATAACATGGTGGACACTTTGATGATGAAAGTCCTGTAGCAGGAGAAAAGAGTGAAGTGATAGATTTTGCAGTTGGTGCGTTGAGGCCAAACACCCCCTAGACAACTATTCCTCATTGAGTTTCAGAGATATTTCTTTACTTTTGGGAATCTGGCAGGGAGCATTGGAAATCTTCCTTCCTTCCTTCCTTCCCTCCCTCCCTCCTTCCTCCCTCCCTCCCTCCCTCCCTCCCTCCCTCCCTCCCTCCCTCCTTCCTTCCTTCCTTCCTTCCTCCCTTCCTTCCTTCCTTCCTTCCTTCCTCCCTCCTTCCTTCCCTCCCTCCCTTCCTTCCTTCCTTCCTTCCTTCCTCCCTCCCTTTCCTTCCTTCCTTCCTTCCTTCCTCTCCTCCCTCCTTCCCTTCCCTTCCTTCCTTCCTTCCCATCCTCCCTCCTTCCTTCCTTCCTTCCTTCCTTTCCCCCCTCCCTTTCCTCTTTTCCTTCCTTCCTTCCTTCCTTCCTTCCTACCCTTCCTTCCTTCCTTCCCTCTTTCCCTCCTTCCTTCCTTCCTTCCTTCCTTCCTTCCTTCCCTTCCCTTCTCTTCCCCTCCCTTTCCCTTACTATCACTTCCCTTCCCCTCCTTTCCCTTACTTTCCCTTCCCTTTCCCTCCCTTTCCCTTACTTTCCCTTCCCTTCCCTCCCTTTCCCTTACTTTCCCTTCCCTTCCCCTCCCTTTCCCTTACTTTCCCTTCCCTTCCCCTCCCTTTCCCTTACTTTCCCTTCCCTTCCCCTCCCTTTCCCTTACTTTCCCTTCCCTTCCCCTCCCTTTCCCTTACTTTCCCTTCCCTTTCCCTCCCTTTCCCTTACTTTCCCTTCCCTTCCCCTCCCTTTCCCTTACTTTCCCTTCCCTTCCCCTCCCTTTCCCTTACTTTCCCTTCCCTGGCTGCTGCTGGATGAGCGAAGGGAGCAAGGGACCACCGGTTGAAAAGAAGACTGAGGACTAGATATAACTGAAGCCATGGAGGAGGTTGGAATTCTTTCAATAAATATAAATGGTCTGAACTCTCCCTCAAAAAGGAGAAAAACCTTTACTAGGCTACAAAAGTTGAAAATGGAGATATTTTGCCTCCAAGAGACACATATCAAGAATCAAGAATTCTCTTTATATGTCTCTCTTGGAAGCAAAATATATCCATTTTCAATTCCCTCATCCAGCAGCAGCCAGGGAAAGTAAGAATTTTAGATCAACCAAAAATGGGTAAGCTTTATTTCTCCCTGGCACTTCAAAAGAAAAGAGTTATAGCTTTTTATATAAAAGAAAAGATGAATCCAAAACAAGTTTATGCTGATGAAGAGGGGAGAATACTAATGGTCGAAATTACGTGGTATCAAAAACAAATATTGATGGTCGCAATATATGCACCCAATGAGAAGCAAGACCAGTTTTATCAGCAACTACATAATAAACTACTGGATTTAAACCATCAAAACCTTTGTATATTGGGAGATTTTAATGCAATAGCTGATGCAACGCAGGACTATAAAAGCCATAAACAAGGGAAAAAAGGGGGAAATACCTTTTTAAAAATGAAAGACGAACTGCTTTTACAAGATATATGGAGAGAGATGAACCCAGAAAAACCACAATATACATTTACTCAAATAGGCATAAATCCTGGTCAAGAATAGACAGGATATGGACATCTTATGATTTGAAGACTATAATACAAGAGATTGAAACAGAACCTAACATTTGGACAGATCATAATCCAATTAAAATGACCTGGAAAGGAACCAGGAAAAAAATAAGATGAATAAATCTATATTGAAAGAAAAAGAATGTCTACAACTAGCAACAAAAGAAATGGAATTCTTTTTTTAAAATAAAGAAGAAAGAAGAAACCTCTCTCCAAAATGTGTGGGACACAGCTAAAGCATATTTTAGAGGCTTGGCCATAATGTATTTTGCTAAAAAGAACACAGAAAAGAAACAACTACAGCTCTGGTTGAAAGAAGAACTCAGCAAATTGGAATCCAATTTGCAAAATGATCCACAAAAGAAGATGTTAAAGACACAAATGGAACTAATAAAACATAAATTAAACTTAACTGAGATGGTTATAATGGCACAACAGATTAAATGATCTAAACAGAACTTTTTTGAAAAAGCTAATAAACCGGGAAGATGGCTTGCATGTAGATTGAAGAAAGAAAGAGAAAAAAGAATGATAAGTAAGCTACAAGGCTCAAAAGGCAAGGTACATTTCCAGAATGACATAATGAAAAAAATCACCAAGGCCTACTGTGAGACACTTTATAAGGCAGAGGTGGTTTCCAAAGAGGCAATACAGGTCTACTTAAAAGGAGCTGATCTTCCAAAAGTTCCAGAGAATACGTGACATATACTAAACGAGAAAATAACAGTGATGGAGATTACAGAGGCAATAAAAAGGCAAAAGAAGGACAAAACACCAGGGCCTGCAGAATTTTATTTAGTGCTACAAGATACAATAAGTCCGATTTTGAAGGAATTGTGCAATGAAATTTTCTCAGAGACAAAAATACCTAACTTGTGGACTGAAGCTAATACTACTTTGATACCTAAAGAAGATACTGACTCCACACAAATAAAAAACTGTAGACCAGTGATTCTCAACATTTCTAATGCCGTGACCCCATAATACAGTTCCCCATGTTGTGGTGACCCCCAAGTGGGTGTGGCCACCAATAAGAGGGAGTAGGACAGCTAGGGAAAAGGGAAAAAATGGCGGACAGCATGGTTTGGTGACCCCCGTGAAATGGTCATTCGACCCCAAATGGGGTCCCGACCCACAGGTTGAGAACCACTGCTGTAGACCGATATCATTATTAAATGTGGATTATAATTTTTTTGCTTCAATAATGGCAGAAAGAATGAAGAAATTCCTAACCGAATTCATCCACACAGATCAAAATGGCTTTTTGCCTAAAAGACAGATAAAGAACAACTTAGGATTATTTTAAATGTTTTGGAATATTATGAAAACCATCCAGGGAAACAGATAGTGGGGGTTTTGGACTTCCGGACTGGAGACTTTATTACTGAGCAGCTATCCTGTTTTGGCTCAAAGAATGGATTACATTGAGAAATAAAAGACTTCTTTACCTAGAGGAACATGATCTATGATTGGGTTGGCATGCGTTTTTATGGTACGGGAAAAACAAAGTACACAAATACTTTCAAAACCATGCTATCAGGAATGTACTGTTTCTAGGGTGGGAGAGAGTCAAACATAAAATTTATACTAAAATACCCGAATGGCTTTCAACAATGGAAGTGTTTGCTTAATTAATTATGATAAAATTGTTACCTATAACGACATTTTGGACAAGGATGGAAAAGTTAAAGACAGACAAGTTCTTCAACAGCAAGGTATCAATTTAACACAGTGGTCTTATTTGCAAATTCAAACAAGATATGAAAAAGATGTAAAATCAGTGGGATTTTACAAAGAACAGATACAACTTGATAAAATACTTTTGAA
This sequence comes from Crotalus tigris, assembly GCF_016545835.1. Classification (NCBI taxonomy): domain Eukaryota; kingdom Metazoa; phylum Chordata; class Lepidosauria; order Squamata; family Viperidae; genus Crotalus; species Crotalus tigris. Next base: position 240,426 of record NW_024097696.1, read on the forward strand.
ACAGATGAAAACTTGATTAAGAAACTTTATAAATTTCTTTTAAACTGGAAGATGGAAGAAAAACAAGTAAAAGAAACAATGATAGTGTGGGCAATTTTTTTTTTTTTGATATTCTATAGGTTTAGAAGACTGGCAAAAGCTTTGGGATAGAAATATTAAACTTACTAAAGCAGTCTCATATAAAGAAAAATTATGTTTTATAGATGGCATATGACACCAGTTAGATCCGCGAAAATGTTTAAAAATGTATCGAATAATTGCTGGAAATGTAAACAAAAACCAGGCACTTATTATCATGTCCTAATGCAAAGAAATTTTGTTTTAAGATTCATATATGGCTGGAAAAGATGACCAAAATACAGATAGAATTTAAACCAAAATTGTTCTTGCTAGGAATATTTGGACTTAATTATGGAAAAGAAAACGAATACTTAATATTACATGTAGTGACAGCCGCGAGAATAGCATTTGCCCAATTTTGGAAAAATGAAAATTTACCATCTGACCAGATTATAATCACGAAAATTCTAGAATGTGCAGAAATGGATAGACTAATATTAGAGATTAAAGAGAAGGAAGACTCAGTATATTTTAAAACATGGGAAAATTTTTTATCAATGGTTAACAATACGATCTAGCGAGAAAGGAATATGAAATTTAATAGGCTGAATAATATTTACTGATTAACTATTACTCTCATGATTATTGTTACTTTTGGTGATTATAATTGTTTAGTATTATATTAATTACTGTTACTTAATATTTGTACCCGGATGATAGTCTGTTTGCTAAAGTGTTGAATGATTGTAGCTACCCTAACCCTACTCGTCAACCCTACCCAGTACCCATACCCATACCGACCCCATACTTTCCTTATCCTTATAAAATCTAATAAAATATTTTTTAAAAAAAGAAGTGATGAATGGAATTAATCAAGGAGAGAAGCAAGCTAGAACTAAGGAGAATCTTCCTGACAGTGAGAACAATTAACCAGTGGAACAACTTGCCTCCAGAAGCTGTGAATGCTCCAACACTGGAAGTTTTTAAGAAGAGACTGGACAGCCATTTGTCTGAAATGGGGTAGGATTTCCTGCCTGAACAGGGGGTTGGACTAGATGACCTCCAAGGTCCCTTCTTGTTTTCTTTGCATAGTTTTGTGTACCTGTTCTTGAGTAGATTGTGAAATGAAAAAATAAAAAAAAGATTAGAACATAGAACATAGAATAGCTCTATTATTCTATGTTCTAAATTTAATCGGTTTTTTATTTTGTCATTTCACAATCCACTCAAGAACAGGCACACAAAACAATGCAAAGAAAACAAGACTGCTGAATATAAGCAGCGGGTTTTTTTAAAAAAATTGTGAAATATAACAAACAAGTTAATAATGGGTGAATAGAATCAATAATTCATCAGGAATATGATTTAGTTCATACCTGAGTGGCCTAGTGCTTTTCCCTGCTTTCTCCAATTTACGCCTAAATTTTGCAACGAGAAGCTCATGATCTGAGCCACAGTCAGCTCCTGGTCTTGTTTTTACTGACTGTATAGCGCTTCTCCATCTTTGGCTGCAGAGCAAATACTCAATCTGATTTCTGTGTTGACCGTCTGGTGATGTCCATGTGTAGAACCGTCTCTTGGGTTGTTGGAAAAGAGTGCTTGTTATGACCATCGTATTCTCGTGACAAAATAATAATAATAATAATAATAATAATAATAATAATAACAATAATAACAATGTTTGATGGTGTTACAGCCTGCGACGATACCTGTAACACCATCAAACATCCACATCTGCCTATCCCAGGTCCTGGGTAAGGACTCGATAGGTAGACAAAATGCCAAATCCAGTCTGAACATCTGGCTGACTGTGCGATGATCCACAATAATAATAATAATAATAATAGCTGAAGAAACAGTGGACCAGCTGGTAAGCTGTTGCAAGAAGATTGCACAGACTGACTACAAGCAGCGGCATGACAAAGTAGCAACAATGGTGGATTGGAAGATCTGCAAACAATATCATTTGCCTGTAAGCAAAAACTGGTGGGATCATAAAATAGAGAAAGTCATAGAAAGTGATAAAATTAAACTGCTCTGGGACTTCAGCATTCAAACAGACAAGCACCTGCAACATAACACCCCAGACTTAACAATTGTCGATAAGAAAGACAAAAAAGTCTGGATAGTGGACGTGGCAGTGCCTGGAGACAGCAGAATAGAAGAGAAAGAACTGGAGAAGATAACAAAATACAAAGACCTACAAATAGAAATAGAAAGACTGTGGCAAAAGCAAGCAAGGGTAGTACCAATAGTCATAGGCTCCTTGGGTGCAATCCCAAAACAACTGGAGCACCACTTGAACACATTGGCATTGACAAATTCGCTATTAGTCAATTGCAAAAGGCGGCCTTACAGGAACTGCTTCCATCCTGCGACGATATCTGTAATACCATCAAACATCCACATCTGCCTATCCCAGGTCCTGGGTAAGGACTCGATAGGTAGACAAAATGCCAAATCCAGTCTGAACATCTGGCTGACTGTGCGATGATCCATCATCATCATCATCATCATAGTAATAATAATAATGATAAAGTTGGAAGAGACCTTGGAAGTCATCTAGTGCTAGTCCAACCCCCTGCTCAGGCAGGAAACCCTATACCATTTCGGACAAATGGCTGTGCATTCTCTTCTTTAAAACTTCAAGTGTTGGCGCATTCCGCACTTCTGGAGGCAGGTTAATTGCCACTGGTTAATTGTTCTAACTATCAGGAAGTTTCTCCTTAGTTCTAGCTTTCTTCTCTGTTTGGTTAGTTTCCACCCGTTTCTTCTTGTCCTGCCTTCAGGCGCTTTGGAGAATAGCTTGATCCCTCTTCTTTGGGGTAGCCCCTGAGATAGTGGAATACTGCTATCATGTCCCCCCAGTCCTTCTCTTCGTTAAACTAGACATACCCAATTCCAGCAACCATTCCTCATATGTTTTAGCCTCCAGTCCCCTAATCATCTTTGTTGCTCTTCTCTGTACTCTTTCTAAGTCTCAACATCTTTTTTACATCGTGGTGACCAAAACTGGATGCAGAATTCCAAGTGTGGCCTTACCAAGGCATTGTAAAGTGGTATTAACACTTCACGTGATCTTGATTCTATCCCTCTGTTAATGCAGCCTAACACTGTGTTAGCTTTTTGGGCAGCTGCAGCACACTGCTGGCTCATATTTAAATAATTGTCCACTAGGACTCCGAGATCCCTCCCACAGTTACTACTACTGAGCAAGGTACTCCCTTTACTATACCTGTACATTTGGTTTTTCTTGCCTAAATGTAGAACCTTACTTTTTTCACCATTGAATTTCATTTTGTTAGATAGCACCCAGTGTTCAAGTCTGTCTAGATCCTCCTGTATCCTAAGCCTGTCTTCTGGAGTGTTGGCTATTCCTGCCAGCTTGGTGTCGTCTGCAAATTTGATGAGTTCCCTATCTATCCCCTCGTCCAGATCATTGATGAAGATGTTGAAGAGCACTGGGCCCAGAACAGAGTCCTGGGGCACCCCACTACACATTTCCTTCCATGTAGATGCAGTTCCATTGAGGACCACATGCTGAGTTCGGCCGGTCAGCCAGCTACGGATCCATCTGGTGGTGATGCTGTCTAACCGGCATTTTTCTATGTTTTTAAGGTTGTGGTCTACTTTGTCAAATGCTTTACTGAAGTCCAAGTAAATTATATCCACAGCATTCCTCTGGTCCACTAATTCCACTAAGTAAGAATTTATAGTCCAAGGTATTCCAGCATCTCATGTAATAACAGATACTTCTCATATAAAGAAATAGGAAAGCAATTCCCCACATATGGCTCTGAAAGTCAGTAAACGTTTACATTCATAGTTCAAATAGGCCAGATATGCCGCCCAGAAGTTCCTTCTTTGCAGCTGAGTTTTTCACAGGTGGTATCTGTCAAGGTCAGAAAAGTTTTTTTCTGGAGTCTGGGCTTCAAGCCAAATCTCTTTTAGGCAATAACAAGTTGTAATACCATACTTTGCCACAAGATGTCACCCATGCCATTTAAAGCTTTTTAAGTCCAAAGTTTTTGTGATGGTTTTTAAAGTCTTATTTCTTTTTTTAGATAAAAACAAATGTCTCCAGTAAGAATAGGAACACTTTTAGTCCCCAAGTTTCAAAAGTATATATATATACAATTAGATTAAAATTGTTCTTATAGTTGCTCTGATTCCCCTGTGTAGTTAGTTGTCGCTTTTCTTAGAGGGTGGGGTAGAAGTTCCCTTCCCTGTCTCCTCACAGGGGGAAAAATATTTCGGGCAGCTTTTACAGGAAAACATACTTAAAGTCTTAAAGAGAAGATCAGATCTCACCCAATTTCATCCACATTGCTTTAAAGGTGCTTGATGGTGATTTTGACTTCTGCTGTCAGCAGCTTAGTGACGAGTCATATTGCTATGGCTGGTCTTTTCCTGCTGGCTTGAAGAGCTGCCCCAGATCAAATGGAAGGGCTGCTGTTCTCCCACAATCAAGCGGGGGTCTCCTCCTTGCTCATCACCCCTACAGGGTGACTTTCAACCCTTTCCATGGTCCCCCAGCAAGACGAATTCGGACGCAAAAGATGGAGCTCATCTTCCAGCATCTGCAGCGCCACAATAGCAAACTGAAAGTCTCCGAGACAAAGGATTATTATGACTAGCAAAGCACCTGGGCAGCCCCCTCCCTCCATTCTAGGTGGCAACCCAGAATGAAGAGGAAAATGCCTGTAGCCATGCTAGTTGACAACTAGCTCAATACGAAGAACGGTTACAGGAATTGGGCATGTCTAGTCTAGTGAAAAGTAGGACTAGGAATAACATGATAGCAGCATTCCAATATCTCAGTGGTTACATAAAGAAGAAGGAGTCAAGCTATTTTCCAAAGCACTAGAAAGCAGGACAAGAAGCAACGGATGGGAACTAATCAAGGAGAGAAGCAAGCTAGAACTAAGGAGAAATTTCCTGACAGTGAGAACAATTAACCAGTGGAACAGCTTGCCCCCAGAAGTTGTGGGTGCGCCATCATTGGAGGCTTTTAAAAAGAGACTGGACAGCTACTTGCCTAGAATGCTATAGGGTCTCCTCCTTAAGCAGGGAGTTAGACTAGATGACCTCTGAGGTCCCTTCTTGTTTTCTTTGCATTGTTTTGTGTACCTGTTTTTGAGTGGATCGTGAAATGAAAAAATAAAAAAAAACAATTAAATTTAGAACATAGAACATAGAATAGCTCTATTATTCTATGTTCTAAATTTAATTGGTTTTTTATTTTGTCATTTCACAATCCACTCAAGAACAGGCACACAAGACAATGCAAAGAAAACAAGACTGCTGAATATAATCTGCGGGTTTTTTTTAAAAAAATTGTGAAATATAACAAACAAGTTAATAATGGGTGAATAGAATCAATAATAGTGATCAAAATCACACTTAAGGGAAACAAAAGAGAAAAAAAGCCCGTAATATTAATTTGGTACAAGCCTAATTCTTTAACATATAAAATGGCTAAATTAAATATCTTGACCATACAGAAAACATTGTCCTATATTCTCATTTTTACAAGGAATAATAAGGTTGGAAGAGACTTTGGAGGTCTTCTAGTCCAGCTCTCTGCTCTGCCATTCCAGACAAAATAAACTATAAGGACATTTTTAAAACAAGAACATAATTCTTGAATGCATTCTTTAAAATCAGGAATGATATCAACCCTAGCAAGACTGAGTGCAATTGTGTTCTCCATCTCCTGTTCTGCAAGGGGTTGCATTAAATACAATAAACAGAAATAGGGCTCAATTTAAGGGTTTCATTTAATTTAATTTAATTAATAATAAATTAAATTAAATTAAAAAAAATTAAGCAGTCTCCTAGACTGCTGACTCTTGTTCAAGGAATAAGTAGCAGTCAAGACCAGAAGGGCCTTTATTGAGTTTAACATTGTGCCCAGTTGTGCGTGTACTGGATTAGGAAGCTAATACAAACAATGTTGCTCTTCCATCGATTTCGATGAAGACCTTGACATCTTGTGGGTTGTGGGCCATCAACGATGTGTCCGTAGGTGGCTAATAAGACCGATGTTAGCACGGAATGTTCTGCCACATGCCAGACACAGATGTCCTCTCCAGAGCAGGTCTATCATCAGTTTACACTCTGTTGATGAAAGCCCAGATGCGCTGGGTGGGCCATGTTGTAAGGAAGCCAGATCATCGCATCCCTAAACAGCTCTTCTATGGTGAGCTGTCTCAAGGAAAACGATCACATGGGGGACAAAAGAAGCGATACAAAGACACGTTAAAAGCTTCCCTTAAGTCCCTAAAGTTTATTACAGGATTTCCTGGCCATGGGCCAGTTTGGAAGGTCTTTGTCTGAGAAAGTGTGGGGTCATTGCATGCCTCCGATGGCTCCAATCCAAGTAATAAAAGTGGTATGGAGAAAGTATTAATTTCTCACGTATAGGAATGAACAGACGTGTAATATCCAGAAGCAACCACCATAAATGCAAGTATTTCTGAATAAATATATATCTGTTTTGCAATCATTTCTATTGAGTTTGTCTATCTGACCTGGTTTTACAAAGCAGCTTAACTCAGAACAGTGTTGACAGATGTTATCTCAGAAGCACTGAATGAAATCTTTCAGAGCTCCTGGAACATGGGGAACCTGCCAGAGGATTGGGAAAGAGCTGATGTGGTTCAAACCTTCAAAAAGAGAGAGGGGAGTGGATCGATTTGCAGGTTGACTCAGCCTTCCAAGTTCAGTAAAATGAGGACCCAGATTGTTGGGGGGAAGATGCTGACTCTGTAAACCACTTAGAGATGGCTATAAAGCAGTGTGAACTGGTATATAAGACTAAGTGCTATTGCTATTATGCTTTCTGATATTACTTATTGTTTGTATTGTAGACACTGTTGATTCAGCATTTGCAGCTCTGGCTTTGCGGAGTGCTCGCTTTTCTTGTGCCAAGATTGTCCTTCTGTGTTCATATGTCTGGCAACCCTGGCACACCAAGGTGCGCCATTTCGATCGATCATGCGCCAGAAGTTCCCAAGAGATGGTGTTAATATCCAGGGACTTAAGAGAAGCTTTTAACGTGTCTTTGTATCGCTTCTTTTGTCCCCCATGTGATCGTTTTCCTTGAGACAGCTCACCATAGAAGAGCTGTTTAGGGATGCGATGATCTGGCTTCCTTACAACATGGCCCACCCAGCGCATCTGGGCTTTCATCAACAGAGTGTAAACTGATGATAGACCTGCTCTGGAGAGGACATCTGTGTCTGGCATGTGGCAGAACATTCCGTGCTAACATCGGTCTTATTAGCCACCTACGGACACATCGTTGATGGCCCACAACCCACAAGATGTCAAGGTCTTCACCGAAATCGATGGACGAGCAACATTGTTTGTATTAGCTTCCTAATCCAGTACACGCACAACTGGGCACAATGTTAAACTCAATAAAGGCCCTTCTGGTCTTGACTGCTACTTATTCCTTGAACAAGAGTCAGCAGTCTAGGAGACTGCTTAATTTTTTTTAATTTAATTTAATTTATTATTAATTAAATTAAATTAAATGAGACCCTTAAATTGAGCCCTATTTCTGTTTATTGTATTTAATGCAACCCCTTGCAGAACAGGAGATGGAGAACACAATTGCACTCAGTCTTGCTAGGGTTGATATCATTCCTGATTTTAAAGAATGCATTCAAGAATTATGTTCTTGTTTTAAAAATGTCCTTATAGTTTATTTTGTCTGGAATGGCAGAGCAGAGAGCTGGACTAGAAGACCTCCAAAGTCTCTTCCAACCTTATTATTCCTTGTAAAAATGAGAATATAGGACAATGTTTTCTGTATGGTCAAGATATTTAATTTAGCCATTTTATATGTTAAAGAATTAGGCTTGTACCAAATTAATATTACGGGCTTTTTTCCTCTTTTGTTTCCCCTAAGTGTGATTTTGATCACTATTATTGATTCTATTCACCCATTATTAACTTGTTTGTTATATTTCACAATTTTTTTTAAAAAAAACCCGCAGATTATATTCAGCAGTCTTGTTTTCTTTGCATTGTCTTGTGTGCCTGTTCTTGAGTGGATTGTGAAATGACAAAATAAAAAACCAATTAAATTTAGAACATAGAATAATAGAGCTATTCTATGTTCTATGTTCCAAATTTAATTGTTTTTTTATTTTTTCATTTCACGATCCACTCAAAAACAGGTACACAAAACAATGCAAAGAAAACAAGAAGGGACCTCAGAGGTCATCTAGTCTAACTCCCTGCTTAAGGAGGAGACCCTATAGCATTCTAGGCAAGTAGTTGTCCAGTCTCTTTTTAAAAGCCTCCAATGATGGCGCACCCACAACTTCTGGGGGCAAGCTGTTCCACTGGTTAATTGTTCTCACTGTCAGGAAATTTCTCCTTAGTTCTAACTTGCTTCTCTCCTTGATTAGTTCCCATCCGTTGCTTCTTGTCCTGCTTTCTAGTGCTTTGGAAAATAGCTTGACTCCTTCTTCTTTATGTAACCACTGAGACAGATGTTATCTCAGAACCACTGAATGAAATCTTTCAGAGCTCCTGGAATATGGGCAACCTGCCAGAGGATTGGAAAAGAGCTGATGTGGTTCAAATCTTCAAAAAGGGAGGTGGGAGGGGATCCAGAAAACTACAGACCAATCTGCTTGATATCAATACCTTGGAAAATCCTGCAAACCATAACCAAGCAGTAAATTTGTGAACACCTAGACATGAAACCAGGTAATTATTAGAAGCTAGCATTGGTTTGTTTAAAAGAGGCCCTGCCAAACAAATATTATTGCCTTCTTTGATAAAGTGACTAAACTAGTGCACCCAGGAAATGCTAGGGATATAGTACACTTAGACTTCAGTAAGCCATTTGATAAAGCCTACTTCTTGGTAAGATAGAACAATGTGAATAGGTGGCTCCAAATCTGCATTTCTAAAAGCTGGCCTCTGCTTGGGGGAAGAAGACTGGGGGCTGGTTTCTGCCTCCCCTAAAAAAATTTCCTCCCATTATTCCTTTGGGAAAATATAATATTCTGCCTTTTTAATATTCCCCAAAATATTTCCTTCTCTGGGGTGGGTGGGGGCTGACTTCCAACAGTCTCAAGCTGGGGGGAATTGCTAACACTTTGGAAGATAAATTCAAAATCCAGAAGCATCTTGACAGACTTGAGCACTGGGCCCGCTTCAAAAAGTTGCAGTTCAGTGGTGAGATCCTGCACTTTTCCCTTTCCCAGTTTCCCTTCCCCACTCACTGGAGACACCACAGAAGATGGAAGGTGCCAGAGGTATGGCGAAAGAAAAATCTTCAGAATCCAGTCCAAGCCGGGAATAAACAAACTGGAGGCTGCTTAGGAAAGAAGGTTCAGTTTATTGAAGAACAGAACAGCAATATCATGCAGTTCTGAGAAAGCTGACAAAATGGAGCTGGGAGTGGTGGGTTTTTATACCTCCTTTGGGCTTTGTGTTTGAAGTTGTTCCTGTTTGAGGTTGTTCCTATTCAATGAACTTTGACCTGAAGTTCAGTGTGCCCTTTTGGTATTCTAATAGAGGTGGGTTAATCTTATTATGTCCTAAAGATCATGTCTTTAGATTTTGGGTGGGGGATGTAGATTTTAGGGGTCTCTGTCTCTCTAATCAGCTCCAAGCTTCCTGACTCCAGTCATTCTGAAAGTATTATCAAATCTGTATTTCTACAGAGCTGGCCTGCAGAGTTTCTGCTTGGGGTAGAGGGAGAAGTTTCTGCCTTTTAAGATTTTCTCCCGTTATTCCTTTAAGAAAATATAATATTCTGCCTTTTTTAATATCCCCCCAAATATTTCCTTCTCTGGGGTATATGTGCTGACAGGTACATAATAGGCAGTATCTGACTGTGAGAGGGATCTACCGTGTTTCCCGAAAAGTAAGTCCTACACCAACAATAAGCCCTAACTTGATTTTGGGGGGTGGGCCTTATATAAGCCCTATCCCAAAAATAAGCCCTAGTTTTGGACCAAGGCACACACCTAATAATCAAGCTAGGATGGGGGTGGGGGTGGAGCTGCCCCATGCACCCCACAACCACTTATCTTGCAGTCAGGCCTCTCCTTGCTGGCCCACGTCTTCTTCTGAGGCCTCTTCTGAAAGCAGGCCTTCATTTCTCAGTCACAGGATTGTCTGGAAGACCTCTGCAGCCAAGAATCAAGCTATGGAGTCAATCTGTAGCTCAATTCTGCAAGACCTTGGATCAAGGTATGGATTCAATCCATAGCTTGGTACTTGGCTGCTTAGGTCTTCTGGAAAGGCCTGACTGCAAAATGCAGGCCCAAATGCAGCTGCAGATCTTCGGCCCCAGAAGAAGTGGATTGGTTAGGTGGGACTGTCGGTACTGGAGGTGAGGTAAGGCCTACCCCCAAAATAAGACCTGGTGCCTCTTTTGGAGGAAAAAAAAGACCCGGTTTTATTTTCAGGGAAACATGGTAGGGGTCTTGGTGGATCAGCATTTAAGTATGAGTCAGCAGTGTGCTGTAGCTGCCAAAAAAGCCAATGCAATCCTAGGTTGCCTCAAACAGAGAGATCAGGATCATGGGAAGTGATAGCATCTATATTACACTAGTGAGACCACACATGTAATAGAATGCTGATAACTCTCTTTTAGTTTGTATTCAGAGGCCTGAAAAAGCTCTTTCAGTTCAGAATTCTCTAGGAATTGATGCCCACCAGACAGAGAAGGACAGGTTCCTTATGAAAGATCATATGCAACAAGGCAATCATTCAGGGCTGTGGCTTCAAACCAAGGATTGCCTATCCTTGTGGTCACTGTTAAGGCTTTGTAAAATAAAAAGATGGGTGTGGAAGGTATTAACAAAAGCTGGGTGTGACAAAGTTCTCAAGGATTAAATTAGGCACAACGTGACTGCTTCCCAAAGCTGATCCTAATCTTGCTCTGTAATATCCAGCTTAGAGGCAGTCCTCGACTTACAACAGTTCATTATTTACTGACTGTTTGAAGTTAGGGTTGCAATGGAAGTTCTGCACTTCTCGCATGGGCAAACAGTATCAGGGCATACATGCAAAAGGGCAGAGGGTGCATTGGAACAGAGCACGGCCCGTTTGTCACCTGCCCTCCTCCTATATATCCATAAAAACAAGATCCCCAAGTTTAACATTTAAATACGCTGCCCAACTGAACCAAGTAGACTTTTTATGAGAATTCATGACACTGGTCCAGTCATTAGTGAAGGCTCTGAAACTGAATTTCTGCAAGGGATAGAACCTGGGTGCTGAAATGACCCTTCTCTGTGTTCACACGGGACCCAAACCTGAAAGAACCCCAAGTGGCGGCGACCCCACCATCCCGAGACCCCGATTCTGGGAAGAGAAACGACGCTCAGCTGGGGACAGCGATCCCCCCTCCAACTTGTGGCCACTTTTGCTCCAGTGGGTTGGTCGAACGCAGGATGGGTGGGCAAAGGGTTACTCCCTGTTTAAATATAGTAGCTGGCATTCTCACTTACACTGATGACGTTACCCAGTCAGGTAATGAAATGTTTGCAATCAAATAACCAAACTTGGAGAGCACCAAGGATTCCACAGTTTGTTTCCTGAAGCTAACTCTTTGAAGTGCTTAGGGCAGCTTGCAAGATTTAGCCTGCAGACACCTTTAAGAGAGCTTCCTTGAGTAGTAGAAGTTTAACTGCTAGGAAAGCATAGGGAAGAACAGGGAGAGTAGTGATCAGGGGTTCAGCTGGCTATCTGGCTTTGCTCTGATTGCTTGAGTGGAAATTCCTGCTATTCACCTGCAATAGCATTCTCTTGGTGAGCTAGGGATTGACAAAGCTATTTTCCTACTCTGCCTTCCCGCCCAGTTCATTCTGTCCTCACTGCCTTCTGAGTTACTCCACACTTTCTATTCCATCTGCAAGAGAGAAACGAAGACATCACCTCCCTTTGGCCCTGCTTGACGGGAGTCCATTGGAAGGTAAAAATCTCTGGTGAACCCGGAACAGAGAGAGGTCATTTGATGGAAAGGGAGATAGTATCATCGGCATACAAATTGTGCATTATTCAAGACTGGTGGTTCTGCTCAAAGTCAGTCATGCCATAGCAATTACTCATTGGACTACTGCAATGTTCTCTCCTTGATGCTACCTTTGAAGACCCCTAGAAAACTACAGCTGGTCCAAAATGAAGTGATGCTCACAATATTGGGCATTTCTAAGGTCATCCATGTTGCACTTCTGTTGCATAAGGTACACTAGTTCTCAGGTTCCTTCCAGGTATAATTCAATGTGCTGGTTATCTCCTTAAAACCACTACATGTCACAGGACTGGGTGATTTGCAAGTGTCTTCTGACTTATCTCAAAGACAAATCTAAATGCGGCTAATCCCTGCATTGCTTAAATATTCTTGTTTCTTGTTATATTTTCTCTACAGTTCAGACTGGGCCTCAGTAGGATAATGTAGCATTTGGGAAAAAAGATACAAGCCAAAAGAGCAGCTCCAGAGGTCAAGATGGAGAAGATCTCCACAGCCACCATGGACTTCCCTTTGGTGCTCAGATAGGTGGGGAGGAATGTAATCCAAACGCTGCAAAAGACCAGCATGCTAAAAGTAATGAACTTGGCTTCGTTAAAACTATCAGGCAATTTTCTAGCTAGAAATGCCATTGTGAAACTGACAAGGGCCAAAAAACCCAAGTAGGCAAGGACAGTGTAAAACATTAATGCTGAGCCTTCATTGCATTCTAAGATAATCTCTCCAAACAAGGAATGGAAGTCCACATTAGGGAATGGTGGAGAGGTTCCCAGCCAGGTGGCACAAAGAAGTGCTTGGAACAGAGGACAGGCTATGACAATGGAGTTGGTCAGTGTTTTCCCTAAGAGTTTACTTGTCCTGTTCCCTGGCTTGGTGGCCATAAAGGCCAGCACCACCATAACAGTTTTTGCCAAGACAGAGGAAACTGCAAGGGAAAAGAGAATGGCAAAGGCAGATTGTTGTAAAAGACAGGTGATCTTCCTTGGTTGACCAATGAAGAGGAAGGAGCAGAGGAAGCAGAGCAGGAGAGAGACCAGGAGGATGTAGGTGAGATCTCGGTTGTTGGCCTTGACAATAGGTGTGTCATGATGTTTATAGAAAATTATCAAGATTGCAGATGTTATCATAGAGAGAAAAAGAGCAAGAAAAACTAAATTGTGTCCCAGGGTCTCTTGATAAGTGAGGAAGTGGATCTTCTTGGCAATGCATTGGTTGTTGTCCTTGTTGGGATATTGATCTTCTGGGCAGGGTTCACAGTGAGCAGCATCTGAAATTAAGAATCTTTGTCTAAGGATTTCAGGGGGATCTGCCATGAGCATTATCCTTCCCACAGAGATGATATGACTGTCCTCTTTCTGCTGTGCCCAACCCACAAAAGAAGTGATGAAAGGAACCACAGGACAACCTAGGGGGCATAAAAATGGGCTAATCATATTTGTTCAAGATGATCCTTGGGATAGGTTAGTAAGAGAGAAGGATTTGTTCAGCTCCAGCTTCCTGATCAATCATTGGGAATTTCCACGATTACTGTGGCTGTAATCTGAGACTTCCAACTGTTTTTTTCCCACTTTATATTGGAAACCCCAGAACATTGATAGATCTGTTAGAGAGAAATCCTGCTGTTTTGTTTATGTACATTATATGTTAGTTATCCTTGCCTTGAACTCTCTGCTTTGTATTTGAGATCTGCTCAGATGTTTCTTGCAGGGATAGATTCACAGACATAGGTAGACAGAGATATAGATTGAAGGGTGCTTGGTGCTCTCCGAGCATGGTGCTTTTCTTGCAGATGTTTCATTATCCAACTAGATAACTTCATCAGTGTTAGAGTGACTAGCACTGATGTTACCTAGATTGGATAATTAAACATCTGCAAGAAAATAACCAAGACTCTCATTTCAACCCTGTGCTACAAATATTCTCCTTTATTGATTAATATAAATTCTCTATCAGGTCTATTTTCTTTAAAATTGATAGTGCTGACAGAAGAAGCATGCCCTAAATAATAAAAAATAAATAAAACTTTAATTGCACAATCCACTCTTTCAGGAAAAGTTTGATTGTTGGTTTTCCCGATTGGAAGTTACAGTAGGAGTGGAAATGCAACTTGGGGAATCATAAATTGTGCCCTGAAACTACCATGCATTAAGTTTCTATGGATCAGGAAAGGTGGCTTGTAGGGCCAGGACAGTTTACATCCATAAAGTGAAAGCTTCTGTTGAAAAGTATGAATGCATGTCAATCTTACCAAAAATGACAAGAATGCCAAAAATATTTTGATCTATTGAATGGCTTATTTGATCTGGAAGATCTACATTTGAAATCTGCTCTACCTGTCTGATTAGAAATGGTCCCTTCTGGACAAGTGTCACATTGGTAGCAACAAACCGGCTTTCCCTCTGGAACCCTTCTCTTCTCTCCTGCCTGGCACCTCTTCATGCCACACCTGGCAAAGGGCTTCTTCTAAGAAAGAAAAGAGAAATGTTTGAGATTGCCTAAGCAATAAACATCCTTCATTAACTCATTTCCACATTCCTATTATCATTCCATTTTCCTATATCTTTCTTTAGTATGTCACCAAATGAAATGGTTCACCACTGTGTGTCAAAAACCAGGAACAGCTCCTGGAGGATTCAGGCACTTCTAACCCACCAATGGATGCTGGAGATTGGAACTGGGATCTTGGGTTGCAAAGTAAGACTCATGACATTGAGCTACAGCTTTTCTAAAACAAAGAATCATGAGGATCCAACTGAATGGGAAGGGTCTAGGGAATCATTGCTGTATCTCCTAACTACATCTTGGGTTTCAAGCAGACATTCTTCCCAATCCCACCCATTTGTGGTTTGACACAAATCACACGTAAATTATGCTACATACAAAGCAGGTTATCCACCAAATGACTTCATATTTTCTGACTCATCTTTTTTCCAAGTTAGAAGGACGTTATATGTCCCTAGGAGAGAATTAATCTATTCCTGAACTTACATTTCCTTGCAGCTCACCTTTGTGGCCCAGACAATTGCATCAGTGTTTATGGTGAAATCCTTGCCTGAGGAAGCCCTAGGATCTATTTTCCCAACTTTTATGGGCACAAAAGATTTATTGAGGAGGAAAACCCAGTTGAGAAGATCAAAGTGAGCAGAACCCAGTGCATTTTCTGACAAAGAGATTTCATCTCCAGCACTGTTGTTGAACAGAACAGTCCTCAAATAGTAAAGAATCTGGAAGAAAAGAAATATTCAGAATTGGAAACATTGGCTGAAAGCTACATATATAATATCATGTTTTCTATCATTCTTTGCCCTGGTGGTACAGTGGTTAGAATGCAGTACTGTAGGATACTTCTGCTGACTGCCAGCTGCCAGCAGTTCGATTTTCACTGGCTCAAGGTTGACTCAGCCTTCTATCCTTCCAAGGTCAGTAAAATGAGGAACCAGATTGTTGGGTTCAATAGGATGACTCTCTAAACTGCTTAGCGACGGCTGTAAAGCATTGTGAAGTAGTATATATGTCTTAGTGCTATTGGTATTGCTTTGTTGGCCATCAGCTTAAGGCATGGGGGGATGTCTAAGAAACCAGAGGTGTTTCATTTATGAGTTCCGGTCAATCCGGAGTAATATCAAAAATTTAACTCCTCCATGAAAGAGGGGGCATTATTATTTGGCCTTTTTATCATGACTTCTTCAACTCTAGTTGATCCCCCATACAAAGATTTTAATGTCACAATCCAAATTTCATATTTTTGCTCCTGTGATACTTGGCTACATGCAGTTTTAAATGTTTCCCTTGGCTCCAGGTCTTGTAAACAACAGATGCATTTTAGGAGTGATTAATTTCTATCACAACCATGTAAAATTGCACTAACTTTCTCTAACTCCTAGTCAAAGAGAGCAGAATGCAGGAACCAGGTCTGGCCAGGTGAGGCCACGTGGAAGGAACCTGATTGTCACTTCACCATCAAGAGAGATTCAACCTTTATCCTTTGATGCAAAAAAAAGTCTGATGAATTTCAAACCAGGAACCTGTTAGGATCACTTTGAGATCTACTATGTATGGTGAGATTGACAGAGGTTGTTTTCGCACAACAAGCTGAGCAATATAACAAATGGCAGACTAAACAAATGGGGTGAGGTCACACAGGATGATAAATGATAGAAACATAAACCAAAGTTAAAATGAATAGAATCAAGTGTGTTCTTACAGGTGGGATTCAGGCTATGTACTGAGGAAAACAGAGATAGTGTCAACATTCAGCTCAAGAATCTAAATAAAATTCCAAGTTCATTCCATTTCCGAAAATCTTACTGTTTATTGAATACACTGCATAGTTTTGTCAAAGCAAAACTAACTCTGAGGTTCCAACCCTAATTCATAGATTTAACAATAGTTTTCCCAGCCAAACCCCCAACGTCTTACGTAATCCATATCAACAAGTCCACTTTGTTAGGGGAACCATCTGCTTCAAATCCACACTTGTTCTGGTGTCCTTGACAAGGCTTCAAGTTCTCAGAGTCTGCAGCTGAATCAAAGAACTTTCATTTTTCCATTTACCCACTTGAAAGTAACACTCCCCCCCCAAAAAAAATCTAAAGGCAAGTTGAAACATAGAGGCACATACCGTGTTTTCTCGAAAATAAGACCCAATCTTATTTTTTTATTTGCCTCAAAAAGAGGCATTTTATCTTATTTTCAGGGGGTGTCTTTTCCATTCACCTGACAGCCCTGCCCATTTATTTATTTATTTATTTATTTATGAGACTTATATACCGCTTTAAGTGCAAGCACTCTCTAAGCAGTGTACACCAGTAAGCAATGTATATATATATTTACATTGCCCCCAACAATCTGGGTCCTCATTTTACCTACCCCGGAAGGATGGAAGGCTGAGTCAACCTTGAGCCGGTGAGATTTGAACCGCTGACCTGCTGAACACAGTCAGCTAAAGTGGCCTGCAGTACTGCACTCTAACTGCTGTGCCACCTCAGCTCTTTTTATTTCTTCTGCAACCAAAGGACCAGCTTCATTCTGTGGCTGAGAATGGAGCTCCAGCCTGCATTTTGCCATCAGAGGCCTTCTGAAAAGAACTGTGCAGCTGAGAACCAAGCTATGAATCTATAGCTCAGTTCTCAGCTGCAGAGTCCTTCAGGAAAGGCATGTGCCTACAAAATGCAGGCCGGAGGGTGCCACATAAAAAGTGGGCTGGCGAGGCAAGGCAAGTGTGTGTTCATGGGAGGCCTGGCAGCAATGGTAAGTGGGTGCAGGGCACGTGGGGCAGCTCCACCCTCCAGCTTGATTTTTAGGAATGTGCCTCGCCCCAAAACTAGGGATTATTTTGGGGGTAGAGCTTATATTAGGCTTACCCCCAAATCAAGCTAGGGCTTATTTTTAGGGTAGGTCATACCTTTAGGGAAACACAATAGTTGCCAAAGTTTCATCCTTGACAGTTAGTTCCACAAATATGCCCAATAAAACTTTTAATAGACTTAAACAATAATTTCCCCAGACAAACCCCCAATTTCTTATGTTATCCATATCAACAAGTCCAGTTTGTAATGGGAACCATCTGCTTCAAATTCACACTTGTTCTGGTGTCCTTGACAAGGCTTCACGTTCTCATGGTCTGCAGCTGAATTAAAAAAGTTTCATTTTTCCATCTACCCACTTTAATGTAATCCCCCCCTTAATCTAAAGGCAAATTGAAATAGACATATAGCTGACAAAGTTTTATCCTTTACAGGTAGTTTTGCAAACACGACCACTAGGACTTCAACTGATCTCTTGTAGCATCTCACACAAATGCACAAATATTGCCATTTTTCTCTGGAAGGACAAGTCCTCTCTCTAATGTCCACTCCTTGAAACTCAAGAAAGACTTTTTAGTATTTTATAGGAAAATCTTTCCTCTATGAATCTTATGGACAACTGGTTTGGTTTACTTCTCTTTTCTCCCCTCTACCTCTTTTCAACAAAACCATACAGTTAATTCGTGTTATAGTTTGTAAAGAATTGCCGCTTTACTCTGTACTGAGATGCATTTACATGTTAGCATGTGGATATTTAATCAGCCATTGAAGAAATGCATGTGGGAAGCTACCCTTCTAAAGATTTGTGGACTGTGTAAAAGTCATACAAATTACCTGCCATGACCGGACTTTTGAGATCCTGTTTCCAAACCTCGTCAGGGCTGGTTGTGGTCCTGAACCATACATTGTATGCAATGCATGTGCCAGAGCATAAATGGCATTGTAGATATTGTAACTTTCACCTGTCATGCCTATTTCAAAGACATAAGTTGGCAGATTCTGTACATTCTCCTTTCCGGTGCATGCTTTTTGCTGGTGTGGAACAATTTCATCTGGTTTGTAGAACTTGCATTCAAAGACCCTTTCCCACCATTGTGGGAGAAAGATGTCCTCTTGTGGGTTCAGAGGGTCTAAAGACAGGACGAAATGACTGAATTCTGAGATATCTCCAGTGTGGTCCCTAAAATGCAAAGCTCCATGGAAAGGATTTATATTTTTCAATAGGTCTTGAGATCCCACCATACTAACTTTCCAATGGGAAGTTAAGACCCAAACTTTGCAAAATGATGTCTTTGTCAATTGTTCATGAACATTCATTACCACCAGTACATTTGTAATGCTACTGGAATCTCCAAAGAGAACAATCACTTCAGCTTTAGACCAGGTCTTGAAAATATGAAGAAATTTCAACTTTGTATAAACGAGAAAATCCAATCTCAACTTTTCAGTGAAGGCCAGGCAGATCTCCCTCTCCTTGAGCATTGGCATCAGAGATGAAATGAAATGTTCTCCATCATCACTTTCAGGGGCCAGAAGCCCAACCCAGTTCCACTGGAAATACAGAAGCAGCTGGACCAAACCCACATACTGAGGAAATTCCTTGGGATTAATACGGAGGAAGGAAGGATAAACTGTTCTCTCTCCCTGTGAGAACTCAAAGCCAACACCGAGCTGGAGAAAGTGAGAATCTTCTTTCAAGGACAAAGTAAAGGTTGGTGTTGACTTTAGGGGTCACTATTGTGAGGTTTGTTACCCTACCAGTCAGGTTGGCTCACTTTGAATGGCAAGTTGAAGCTACTTCCCCTCTTAGGAAGAGCCATCAGTTACAGTTTTTGGACTGGGTTCTGATATGTCAGAAGACAAGAGAAGAAAGCATCAACCTGATTCAGAGAATAAATGGCACTAAAAGGATGGCTACCCTTTTATCAGATATAAACTAAGAGTCACAAACTCATGATGTGCCCCCCAAAACTACCTTTAGTTTCATCGTTGGTTTCTCTGTGTGCTTCTGATCTTTGTCTACTCCATAATTGTATCTAAAGAGGCTTCCTTACCTGTGATACCTTGAAGATGCTGAAGATGGAGGCCATCTGCCTTGAGGATTTGGAGCTGAGACCTCCAATGACAGAGAACAGAGTGTCTTGCCTGTCACATTGATAACCTGGAACCATTTGTCCTCGTGTGGAGAGAAAGGAGAGGCTGATTAAGGAAATATTCCTCTCAATCTGGTGATTGTCATAGATGTGGAAGCCAAGTGTGATGTTCGGGAGGAGAACCACATCCTTGTTCACCTCTGTGACTGCAAACACCAAGGCCAGGAACTGCTGGTATTTCTTGGGCCTGATTCTATAGTGAGAAAAAATAATTGGGGAACATTATTGGGAAAATCATAAATGCTGTTGGACTTTGGTTTGGTCTTTTGTGATGTTCTTTGGACCAAACTCCCAATTTTCATTGGGTATGGATTTTTTTTAAAGGATCTTCCTTAATTAAACTGTCCATCCAAATCACAGGTCATTTTATACACTTCTATCATCTCTCCCTTCCTCACTTTGCTCTGGTGACTGTAATCCTTCCTATTTTTTCCTCTCGCAGGTTATCCATTTTGTTCTCTCTTGGAGAAGTTTCTTCAGGACAGGTAACCACTGTTGAGCAAAAAAGTCCAGTGGGAGTCACAGTGTAGATTTCCTAAAAGCCATTGTTCATGAGCACTGCTGATTCCATAACTGAGTTTTGCTTTTTTATTATTATTTTATTTTATTATTTTATTTTATTATTTTATTATATTATTTTATTATATTTTATTATTTTATTATTATTTTGTTTTTTTTATTTACCACCCATCTTGTTCCAACAACTCATATCTCGCACTGTAAAAGGATTGTATTTGTATTTGACTTATCCACCATGACTTTCTATTCAAATTACTCTGATAGGCCAATGTTAAGACAGATCAGCACAATTTCTAATGTGTTGTCCCTCCTCACTTTTTATGCTTCATCACTTTCATCAGGAGGTATTCTAGAAAGATTAAGAATTCTATCCTCTTTTATGAGCTTGGTTCTTTATTGAAAAAAGTGCAAAGATTTACTCTAGGGCATTGAAACACCATCAGAAGTAGTATTTCTAAAAGGAATCCCTGAATCCCAAAGAAAGAAAGCATTCATCTACATCTTTTGCAAACACCATCAGAAGTAGTATTTCTAAAAGGAATCCCTGAATCCCAAAGAAAGAAAGCATTCATCTACATCTTTCAACTCTGGGTGAAACTTACACAATTGATAAAGGATGTTGGAATGGGTCTTTATGAAAGCGTAGGCTGTTGAAGGATAAAACAGTGGTTGCCAGGGGCAAATTCCCACCAATAAGGAGATCACCAGGCCTGTAATAGTCCTCCAGAATTTGCAAAGACGTTGTCAACACACATTTGATTTGCGACCTCTTCTCAGAAGTTGGAGGCAGGAACCAGAGGAGCAGCAGGAGAGGCAGCCCAGTCATTCTTGTCACCTTCCCTCCTAGATCAAAAATCTACATTTGTGAGAAGGTGAATTGCAGGTAGCCCTTGAAATCTCAGCAGAGCTTTAACACAATACAGACAGGCCATCCCACCTGGATGACTGCGTGGCAAATTTATATCACCCACGTTTCTCCTTATATACATTTGAGCTGGGATCGAAGAGAGAGCTAAGGCAGTTGAGTCTATCAAACCCAGAAGTCAGCTTTTTGCGAGACAAGGTGAGATGGCATGTCCTGCCCCCTACCTGGGGAATTCCAGGTATATTTTTTAAAGCAGGTGTTATCTTGGAAGATCTTTGTGAGTAGAAACCCACAGGGGATACATTTACGGTTGTGCTGATAATTGCAAAGAAAAGCAAATGTCCTACCCAATTACTACTAGATTTGCTTGCACAGCAGAAAGTGAAAAACATGTTTGTGCCTCTTGTTGTTATCCACGGAGATGGACTTGAGAATGAAGGTGAAGTTGGATATTTGACTTATATGTAACTGAGCCCCTGCAGACAAGATGGAGTTTTGATAGAGGAATTCAATGGTGAAAATAGGAAGGTTCTACATTTAGGCAAGAAAAACCAAATGCACAGGTATAGTATAAGAGGTACCTTGCTCAATAGTAGTAACTGTGAGAGGGACCTCAGAGTCCTTGTGGACAATCACTTAAATAAGAGCCAGCTGTGTGCTGCAGCTGCCAAAAAAGCCAACACAGTGCTAGATTGCATTAACACGGGGATAGAATCAAGATCTCGTGAAGTATTAATATCACTTTACAAGGCCTTGGTAAGGCCACACTTGGAATACTGCATCAGTTTTGGTCACCACGATGTAAAAAAGATGTTGAGACTCTAGAAAGAGCACAGAGAAGAGCAACAAATATGATTAGGGGACTGGAGGCTAAAACATATAAGGAACGACTGCTGGAATTGGGTATGTCTGGTTTAATGTCAAGAGAAGGACTAGGGATGACATGATAGCAGTGTTCCAATATCTCAGGGGCTGCCACAAAGAAGAAGGAGTCAAGCTATTCTCCAAAGCACCTGAAGGCAGGACAAGACGCAACGGATGGAAACTAACCAAAGAGAGAAGCAACCTAGAACTAAGGAAAAATTTCCTGATAGTTAGAACAATTAATCAGTGGAACAACTTGCCTCCAGAAGCTGTAAATGCCCCAATACTGGAAGTTTTGAGATTGGACAACCATTTGTCTGAAATGGTATAGGGTTTCCTGCCTGAGCAGGGGGTTTGACTAGATGACCTCCAAGGTCCCTTCCAACTTCTTCTTCTTCTTCTTCTTCTTCTTCTTCTTCTTCTTCTTCTTCTTCTTCTTCTTCTTCTCCTCCTTCTTCTTCTTCTTCTTCTTCTTCTTCTTCTTCTTCTTCTTCTTCTTCTTCTTCTTCTTCTTCTTCTTCTTCTTCTTCTTCTTCTTCTTCTTCTTCTTCTTCTTCTTCTTCTTCTTCTTCTTCTTCTTCTTCTTCTTCTTCTTCTTCTTCTTCTTCTTGCTGTTGTTGTTGTTTATTTCAAGGACCACCGATGTTAGATCAGTCTTCTCAGAGATAAATTTCAGTTGATTTGATGCAATTTACCCCTGAAATGTCTAGTATTGAATATAAATACCTCTAGATGGGCTATTTATACTTGTCCAGGATTATATAGGTTGCTAGTGTTAAGCATTCATAAATTCCTATTGTTTTCTGTAGAAGAGTAAATCAAAGGCTTTAATTCTTCCATTAAATTTAATAGTGCGTTATGATTTAAATATTCTGTTTTCAGTTTTGACAGTTAAATATTCATAATTTGGGTTTTAGAATCAGAGATAAGTTGTTCCTTTATGTCAGCGGTTCTCAACCTTTGTGTGACGGTGACCCCGTCACACGGACGCGCCGCCCATGCGCAGCGCGGCGCGCATGCATGGCGCCGTACCCATGCGCGGCGCCCATGCGCGGCGCTGCCCCCTGAGGGGGGGAAATGGCAGATCGCGTTGTTTGGCGACCCCCGTAAAATGGTCGTTCGACCCCAAATGGGGTCACGACCCATAGGTTGAGAACCGCTGCTTTATGTAGAAAAACCAGCTTTGACTCAATGCATCTGATAAAAGGTCTTAGTGTTTTAAAAGGTTAAGGGTTAACTTTAATTCTTATTCTTATTAAAAAACATAAATAGTGTTTAATAATAAAATAATAATTCTTATTAAACTGTAGCTCCAGGTTGAAATCACGAGTGCTTGGTGCTCTCTGAGGTTGCTTGTTTTCTGGCACACGTTTCCTTACCAAACTAGGTGACATCATCAGTGTTAGAAGGAATGAGGTTGTTCTCGTTATATATCCTAACGGATTGCCCTGTCAACATAGTCTTCATAGTTCCTTGTTTGGGCTGTTTACTGTTAGTTTGTTTGGGGTACTCTGCCTCTTGATTGTTAGTTTAATGTTAATTTTGGTGTTAATGGCTACTTATCTGGGCATTGGTTACTGGTGATGAGGTGTTTTGGTCTTTCTGTTCCCTGTTTAGCTTGTTGATTGTCTCTTTTGAATGGTATATAGATATTGTTTATGTCTATGTGTTTATTGACAGCTAATTGGTCAGAGTGCCAGGTCTCTAGGAATTCCCTGGTGTTTTTAGTAATAGTAATAGTAGTAAAGTTGGAAGGGACCTTGGAGGTCATCTAGTCCAACCCCCTGCTCAGGCAGGAAACCCTACACCATTTCAGACAAATGGCTGTCCAGTCTCTTCTTTAAAACTTCCAGTGTTGGAGCATTCACCGCTTCTGGAGGCAGGTTGTTCCACTGATTAATTGTTCTCACTGTCAGGAAGTGTCTCCTTAGTTCTAGGTTGCTTCTCTCCTTGATTAGTTTCCACCCGTTGCTTCTTGTCCTGCCTTCAGGTGCTTTAGAAAATAGCTTAATTCCCTCTTCTTTATGGCAGCCCCTGAGATATTGGAATACTGTTATCATGTCCCCCCTTGTCCTTCTCTTCGTTAAACTAGACATACCCAATTCTAGCAACCGTTCCTTATATGTTTTAGCCTCCAGTCCCCTAATCATCTTTGTTGCTCTTTTCTGTACTCTTTCTAGAGTCTCAACATCTTTTTTACATCGTGGTGGATGCAGTATTCCAAGTGTGGCCTTACCAAGGCATTGAAGAGTGGTATTAATACTTCACGTGATCTTGATTCTATCCCTCTGTTAATGCAGCCTAGCACTGTGTTTGGCCTTTTTGGCAGCTGCAGCACACTGCTGGCTCATATTTTGGACTTGACTTGGTCTAGGATGGCCAGTTTCTCAATTGAAACTTTGAGTCTGTAGGTGTCTTGTGAGTGAGTTGAGAGTGAAGACTTCAAAAGCAGAATGGACAGATAACACAGTTATGGGTGAGTCATTGGAAAGATTTCAAAACTCAGAAATGAAAACCAGAAATCAGTTCCTACAAAGTGAAACCTACAGCCCTTCCATTGCATATGTTCCTGCCAGGGACTCCAGCCCTGAAGAGAGAGAGAATCCCAGTTTGAATCCTCTGCAGCAATGGGGAGATTGGGTTTCCCAGCAGGTGGCTGATCCATGTCCCCTGAACTTACCACAGCTAATAGAGGCCTTGCAATGCCTTGGGGTGGTACAGAAGCCAGGAGATCAGCAGCTGGTGGGAGAACAGCCACAGCAAGGAGGTTGGCCACAGCCCCCAAACATGCAACCCCTGGGCATTAATCTGCAGCCAGATTTAATCTGGGGCCTACAGCAACTGGGGGGGGGGCACAAGCCTGTCAGATCCTGCCTTCACCGGCCAGGGACCCCAACCCTGAAGAGAGGGGGAGTTCCAGTATGAGGCATCTGCAGCAATGGGTAGATGGGTTTCCCCAGCAGATGAATGATCAGCAGCAGAGGGCGTCACCACCCCCTGCAGTCCAAAAGCAGAGAAGACCACTATAACCCCCACTTGCGCTGCCACCATTGGGAGGCCTACAGCAGCAGGGGGCACCATCAGACCCCACTGGCCAGCAGCAGAGAGCCCAGCAGCCATGGAACCAGCCCCAGTGGGGGCCACAGCAGCATGTGTTCGCACCACCTTTCAATGCAACTTTCAATGGGGATCCAGAGAAGCTGATTTTTTTCCTCAACCAAGTGCGTTCTCATTTGAAACGTTGGGCCTATCTGTACCCGGAACCAGGGGCCATGGTCAATGTCATTGCGTCCAACCTAGAGGGAGAAGCATCTGAATGGCTGAATAATTTATATAGCAAACAAGCCTCCGAATTGGAAGATCCCCACCTCTTTATCTTAAGTCCGAGAGAATGATTTGAGGACCCATCCATTGGCCTCAAAGCAGCAGGACAAATTCACAAAATAAAGCAAGCCGGGAGGCCTGCCCTGGAGTATGTGTGAGAATTCCGCAAAATAGCAGGTCGAACAGAGAGGTGGCCTGAGCAGTCCCTCATCCATTACTTCATCGAAGGATTAGACGATCATCTCTTTCAGGCCTGCATCTATCGAGAAGTACCTGATCAGCTGCAGGAGTGGTACCAGACAGCCGTGAAGCTAGATGTTAAGCTCTCTCGTTATAAGAAGCCTCCCCTCCCCCCCCCATTAAGATATGGTGGAATATTCAAAGAATTTTTAGAAGAAGGGTAAAATTTACCCCACAATTGTTCTTGTTAGGTATTGTTACTGATTGTGATACTAAAGAGACCACATTGATGTTAAATTTAATTACAGCGGCAAGGTTGTTAGTAGGGCAATGTTGGAAGAAGGAATCTTTGTCTACTTTGCAAGAGTGTTTTTTTTAAAAGTTTCTTATTTGGCGGAAATGGCAAAGATTTCGGCTTTCTTGAAGGATCCATCGCAAGAGAAGTATTTTGTGGTATGGAAAAAATGGATAGACTTCATACAATACAAGTTGGATATAAAAAAAATATTATTTAGTTTTTTAACAACTCATATTTAAAATTTAAAATATTTTATAGATTTTATTTTTTTATTTTATTTTTTTATCTTTTTCTTTTTTCCTATTTTTTTCTTTTTAAGTATTTTTTTGTACTTATGTTTTTTCTATATATATATATATTATTGTTAAGTATTTTATAATCTGTTTAATTAATGTATTTAAATTTATTCATGTTTTATATCTTTTTAAAGATTTTTTGAAGAAATTTTAATTAAGCCTATATTCAGCTCTGGGAAGGTCAGGGGAGGGAATGGGAGGGTTGGGGAGGGTTGGGGATGGGTTGTATTGTTTTGTAAAATTTTAAAAAACTTTTAATAAAAAAAAAGAAGCCTCCCCCCCATGAACCCGAGCAGCAACCAGAGCTACCCGGACAGCAATCACCCCCACGAAAGCCTTCAACTACTGCAAGAGCTGAGAGACCCAGGCCACCTACACACCCTTCCTTCGAGTGTTTCCAGTGTGGACAAGGAGGACATAGAGCGGCCCCTACCCTCAACTGCAGAGCAGACCAGAACCAGCAATGCGAAAGAAACCTGCTCAGAAGCTAACAAGAGAAAAATCTAACTGACTCATGCAGTAACCTGTCGCCCAGGTTACACCCCCCACACAGAAGGACGCTGGGACTCCAGATGGACCTGCCCCTGCTCTACCCTTCTTTGACAGCGACGATGAAGGAGAAAATGACCCAATGGTGAGTTGACAAATCCTGCCTTTTTCATTGGCTGCCAAACTTATAATCCCTAAGTCTGGGGCACAAATGGACTTGAATGTACTAATTGATTCGGGATGCACCCGCTGCATTATTAGTCTGGCGTTTGCCATGAAAATGGGCATAAGGGCAAAACAGCTTTCCAAACCAATGAGGTTTGAGAAAGCCGATGGCTCCCTGATGGGAGGAACTCTTATCACACAATTAACCGAGCCTTTACACCTAGAAATAGGTGCACACTGGGAGTTTATTCACTTCCTGGTGGCTCCAAAAATGACTGAGGCAGTGATCCTAGGACTAGCCTGGTTAGACAAATGGAAGCCGTTTATCTGGTGGGAGAAAGGAATGAGAACTATGAGACTACCTATAGGGCCTGATTCCCCCCATTGATTCAACAGATGTTACTGGGCATCTTAGGCCACCCAATGAGCAAGCACACATGGCCGCCTCACTGCCTCCAGGTGAACCAGTCATCCCCAAGGAATACCGGGACCTGCCGGAGGCATTCAGTGAAAATGAATGTGATACTCTACCCCCTCACAGACCCAATGACTGCTCCATCGAACTGGTGCCCGGAGCCAAACTCCCACGACCGAGGATGTATTCTATGTCCCCCCTCGAAATGGAGGAGATGCAGCGATACATGAACAAAAACCTAGCGAGGGGGTTTATCGAATGGGCCAAATCTTCCGTGGGAGCCCCTGTGTTGTTCAAAGAGATACCTGAATATCCTCAGTTGCCCTCCGCTTCCCAGACACTTGATCAGTGGATGAGGGGATGGGAAGAAGTTTGGAAAAACACAAAAACTGCATTAAAAAAGACTTTTGAGATCTATAAAAAGCAGGCTGATAAAAAGAGGGCTCCCCAAAGAACTTTCCAAGTTGGGGAAAAGGTCTGTCTGTCAACTAAATATCTACGCCTCAAATTGCCCAGCAAGAAATTGGGACCAAAATTCTTGGGGCCTTTTCCCATAGTAAAGGTCATCAACCCGGTCACAGTAGAACTAAAACTTCCTAGACTTTTGGGGAAAATTCACCCAGTTTTCCATTGTAGCTTGTTGAAGCCTTGTCGGGGCTCTACTTTAAGACCTCCTCCAAAGAAGAGGGGGCCTGGGCGCCTGGGCCCCTCGTAGTCGCAGAACAGACCCACTATGAAGTAAAACATATTCTTGATTCTAGAATTTTTAAAGGGAAATTGCAGTACCTAATCCAATGGAAGGGATACCCGTTGTCTGAAGCCACCTGGGTGAAATCCAGTGAAGTGAAAGCTGACAGATTGGTCAAAAAGTTTCATATGAAACACCCCCAACAAACCGAAAGATAACCCTTAACATATGCTTTTGTTTACTTTACAGAATCTGTCCTTCTTGTAAGGGGGGGCCAGATGTCAACGCTGCAAATATTGTATGTTCTTGCTTTTGACAATATGCAGAATTGTCTGGTAATTAGGGGGTTAATACAGAGTAGAAGGGGGGTTGGGGGTAAAGCCCAGGAAAGAAAGAGGAAGAAAACATTTGACCTTCACACTAATTGGATAATGTGAGATATGACGGCTAATTTAGGGAGGGAACATGCTGATAATTTAACTGCTCAGAGGAAGAGAACTTAGATCCTAGCATCCCTCCATTGTGCCTGTGCCGACATTTTGATTCAATAAAAGACTTTTAGGAAAATAAATGCCTGGAAGTTCTTTGAAATGTTTCATTAGCTGGAACCATAACAAACACCTCTTGCAGGCAAACACCTCGGTGTTCTTTTGATGGAGTACCTCCAACTTGGCCCAACCCTCAAATCCCCTGGTAAATAATTCCCAACTGTCTATCTTATGGACTAATCTAACAGATGTCACTCTCATCTGGACTGCCCCAGACAGGCTGTATTGGATTTATGGAAAGTTTACTTAGGTTGTCCTCCCAGCCAGGAGGGAGGGATCCTGCATTTTAGGCACTATGAAACCCAGTTTAATTTTAAGAATAGAATAGAGCTGGAAGGGGCCTTGGAGGTCTTCTAGTCCAGCTCCCTGCTCAAGCAGGAGAACCTATACCATCTCAGACAAGTGACTGCCTAGTCTTTTCTTAAAAATCTCCAGTGATGCAGCACCCACAATTGCTGGAGGCAACCTGTTCCACTGGTTAATTGTCTTCACTGTCACGAAGTTTCTCCTTAATTCCAGGTTGCTTCTCTCTCTTGTTACTCCCTATCAGACAAGGTGAAAGACTAGGTGTACCCATTTTTGATGAGATTGGGTATAGACAGAAAACAAGATCTGCCATTGATAAATCATAATACATTCCAAATATCAAGTCAAAAGACATGGAATGAAGAAGAATGGTCCCCAGAAAGGATTATACAGGTGTACAGACCTGCTACTTGGGCAGAAGAAGGAATGTATGGGTATAGAACTCCTATTTATTTGCTTAATAGAATTATTAGACTGCAAGCTGTATTAGAAATAATTATAAATGAGACAGCCTTGGTTTTAAATTTGCTTGATAAAACCAACACCCAATTACATACAGCAGTGTATCAAAACCACCTGGTTTTGGATTATTTACTAGCAAAAGAAGGAGGCATTTGTGGAAAGTTCAGTTTGACAAACTGTTGCCTCCAGATTGGTGACCAGGGAAAAGCAATCAAGGAGATGACGATCGCATGAGGAAAATAGCCCATGTCTTGGTTCACTCCTGGACAGGTGTCATGGACACAAGCTGGTTTGGAGAGATCTTTGGTGATTGGCAACGGGTAGTTTTTTTCTGATTGCATTAGCTTTTGGAGGTCTTCTGGTTTTGCCATGTTTGATTCCTGTTACCCAAAGAACAATTACCTCTATCATCTTGGGGTTGATGGTCATAGCATCCTCTGTAAGGAGTGACAAACCCGATAAGCCAGCCAAACTCCTGACTATTACTGCAATGCCAAAGAAATATACGTCATTGGTCACTAAGTAACAGAAAGCATTCTGTTGCAAAATTAAAAAGGGAGGAATGTAAGGTTCTGTACTGGAACTAGTAAAAGAAACAAATGATTTAGCCTAACTATTGCTATCTCGCTTCTGTAATCAGCTTTTGCATCAGGGACAAATGTTATGCAAGCATGGGAAACATGTACACGGATGTGATGTACTGAAGGAGGGAATAAGGGAGTGTACAGGAATGATTGATTTCTTCCTTATATTGTAATAACTCTGTTGTCTGATGTTGATTAGCTAACAAAGTTTATAAAGCAATGCTACTGACTTTCTAAGGTGTGGCACTTCTGACTGCCAGCGTTCAGGACTTAATTCGATCAAATAAAAAGTACTGTTTCTTTAAAAAGCCTGTCCTTGAGTTTTCATGATTAGTTCTTATGATTTCTCAGGTTTTGCCAAGGGCCAGTGACCTTACAAGACTATACAAGAACCATCCCATGGGAACCAAGGTCATTCTCACCAGACCCTAAAGATGGAGAGAACTGTCAAAAAGACCACCAAATGCACTTATTGGATAATGTGACCAGTAGCATAATAGAAGGGAAGAAATTGTTACATCTTATTACTTTGAATCTCTGAGGGAAACTTTAGAGTTGGTTTCACTTTTGATCGTGCTGATATTATGTATCCAATAAACATGCTCTTTGAGGAATTCTCAAGCCTCAGGTTCTAATCTATTCGATTTCATTAGTTGGAACTTTGACAACTAGGGTGCAACTGATTGTCATGTGCCACAATGGCCCATTAGCACTCATTGGTATCTGAACAAGCCATTGCACAAATCAAACTCCATCTTGTTGCAAGTGCTCAATTTCATGTAGGCCAAATACCCAACTTCCCCTTGACTCTGAAATCCATGTGCTCTCTAGATTAGCAGCAGGAAAAATAATCATGTTTTCCCCTTCTGATGCATACACAAAAAAATCTAGTGCTAAGTGGACAGGGCAACTGCTGTTCCTTGCAATTATCACAAGAACAGTAATTTGTAGGTATCCCCGTGGATTTCTACTCAGAAAAATCTTCCAAGATAAAACTTGCTCTAAATTCTCCATTGGTGGCATGCCATGTCACCTTACCTTGTCTTGCAAAGAATCTACTCCTGGATTTGATGAGACTCAACTGGCTTTAGTTTCTTCTTTGGTCACAGCTCAAACACATATAAGGGGAAGGATGGTTGATATCAATTTGCCACAAAGCCATCCAGGTAGGTTGGACTGTCTCTATTGTGCTAAAGGTGAGATTTCAAGTGCTACCTGAAGTTTAGCTTCTGCAGAAACCTTGATCTCTGATCTTGGAAGGAAGGTGAGAAGAATGACTGGACTGCCTCTCCTCCAGCTGCTGCTGCTTTTCTGGTTCTTGCCTACAACTTCTGCAAAGAGGATGAAAACCATATGTTTGTTGAGAAGGTCTTTTTATATTTTGGAGGATTATTATAGGCCTGGTGATCTCATTATTGGTGGGAACCTGCCTCTGGAAACCTCTGTTTATTCCTTAGGTGTAGACTTTATTATAAACCCATCCCAGGATCATTTACCAACTCTGTAAGTTATGTAGATAACTGTTTCCTTTCTTTTGCATTCAGGGATTGCTTTTAGAAATAGTGGTCCTCATGATGTTTGAAATGCCCTAGTGTAGTTCAAACCTTTGTCCCTTTTTCAATAAAGAACCAAAGCCATAGAATAAGATAGAATCGTTAATCTTTCTAGAATACTTCATTATGAAATGATAAACAATAGAAACTATGCTGTTCTAGTAAAGAAGTTGACTTATAATGTCGATTTGGGTAGACATTTGTGGCATGGAAAACTCAAAGAACAGCTCAATCTGTGTGGGATAGCGTGGAATCAAAACAAAACAAAATTCACTTTTCGAATCAGCAGTGGTCATGAATAAAAAGCCTTCACTAAGTCTCTGCTTCATTGGATCCCTTTACTGAGCAAAACTGTCCATACCTGAAGAGGCTTCTCCAAGAGAAATCCAAATTGATTAGAGCAGCAACTGGAAGAATTACAGCCACTAGAGTAAAGTGAAGGAGGGAGGGACAACAGAAGGGTATAAAATGATATCGAATATGGACAGACAGGCTTTTGTCCCTTCTCACAAAGTCATCCAAGTTTAACTCTTTAAAAAACTCAGACCCAATGAAACAGGTGAATCCCCCTCCATCCCTCCAAGCAAAGCAGTCTCCACCTGTAATGTCCTTCAGTGCTTTTCTCACTACAGAGTCATGCCCAAGAACTACCAGCAATTCCTGGCCTTGGTGTTTGCAGTCAGAGAGGTCAACAAGGATCTGGTTCTCCTCCCCAACATCACCCTTGGCTTCCACATCTATGACAATCGCAAGATTGAGAGGAGGATTTCTTTACTCAGCCTCTCCTTGCTCTCCAAACGACGCCAAGTGGTTCCAGGTTATAAATGTAACAGGCGGGACACTCTGCTCTCTGTCATTGGAGGTCTCAACTTCAAATCTTCAAGGTTGATGGCCTCCATCTTCAGCATCTTCAAGGTCCCACAGGTAAGGGGATCCCTCCAAATATAGACTAGACAAACAACATAAACACACCTAGAAGCCAAAGATAAAATCAAATGTATTTGGGGGGACATAGCAAGAGAATCTGATTTAGTGAATGGCATGCTATATTTTATGTGTCAAGATATGTTTTTATATAACCCAAAAGAGATAGATGATGAGATCATTCTGAAATTCTCTATGACACAAGAGGAATTCTTTCCTAATGTATTCTTCCCCAAAAAATGTATCCACCTTTTGGTGCACATTATTCTCTGTATGATGATTTGATGGTTTGTTGGTTTGTTCCATCAGCTTCTTACTTATCACAACCAGACAAAATATATAAGTAGTGGCTCTTCCTAAGAATGGAAGGAGGTTAAACTTGCCACTCAAAGAGAGTCAGCCTTATTGGAGGGACAACAAAACACACAATTGTAGCCCCAAAAGGCAACATTAATCTTTACTTTACCTTTGAAAAAAATTTCTCATTTCCTCCAGCTGGGCGTTGGCTTTGAGTTCTCTCTGGGACACAGAACAGTTTATCCTTCCTTTTTCCGGATTAATCCCAATGAATTTTCTCAGTATGTGGGCTTAGTCCAGCTGCTCCTGCATTTCCAGTGGAACTGGGTTGGAATTCTGGCCCCACAAAGTGACAATGGAGAAAGTTTCATCTCAACTCTGACACCAATGCTCAAGGAGAAGGAGATTTGCCTGGCCTTCACTGCAATGTTCAAATATGATATTCTTACTACTACAAGTTTGGAAATACTCCATAATTTCAAAATCTGGTCGAAAGCTGAGGTGATTGTTCTGTTTGGAGACTCCCGTAGTGTTACAGATTTAGTGTTGTCAATGGATGCTCATGAAACAAAGACAAAGACATCATTTTGCAAAGTTTGGATCTTAACTTCCCATTGGAAAGTAAGTGTGATGGGATTGCGAAGCGTATCAATGTGTATAAAACCCTTCCATGGGTCTCTGCATTTTAGGGATCACACTGGTGATGCCTTGGAATTCAGCCGTTTCCTGCTGTCTTTAGATCCTTATAACCCACAAGGAGATTTATTTCTCCCTCTGTGGTGGGGAACGGTCTTTGACTGCAAGATTCACATACCAAGCAGAATCCCTCAAAAGGGGAAAAAACAATGTGGAGGAAATGAGAATTTACAGACTCTGCCAAATTACATTTTTGAAACAAGCATGACAGGTGAAAGTTACAACATCTACAATGCCGTGTATGCTGTGGCACATGCTTTACATGCAATGTTTGGATCCAGAGCCCGACCAACCATGATAAAGCTTGGAAAGAGGATCTCAAATGTCCAGTCATGGCAGGTAATTTTCAGGACTTTTTTTTATCCAATCTATAGATTCTTAGAAAGGAAACTCCCCATATGAATTTTTAGAATTAATGATTAAATGTCCATATGCTACCATATGAATGCATAGCATTATAGATTAAATCAGCAATTATAGAAAAAATATAATATGAATTAAATATAATGTTTGGATGAGAAAAGATAGGGGGAAGAAAAGAGAAGTAAACCAAACCAGTTTTCTATAAGATCCATAGAGGAAATACCTTCTTGTAAAATCTAGATATATCTTCAGAGGTTTCTTGAGTTTCAAGGAGTGACCATTCCAGAGAGGACATGTCAACCCAGAGCAAAGTAACAATCTGGGTATGGTTGTTGAAGATATTCAAGAGGTCAGTTAAAGTCCTACTAAATGAAACCCCAATGAAAGATGGGAGTTGCTCCTCCAACCCCCCCCCCCCAAAGCAAGTCAAATTCTGCCACCACACACAGCACACAGTAATGTTTTTCTTACTATAGTTCCACATACAATAGTTCTCAGCAGTTCCTGGCCTTGATGTTTTCAGCCACAGAGGTCAACAAGGGTTTGATTCTCTTCCCCAACATCACCCTTGGCTTCCACATCTATGACAATCACAAGATTGAAATGAACAATTCCTTAATCAGCCTCTCCCTTTTCTCCACATAGGGCCAAATATTTCCCGGTTTTAAATGTTCAAGCATCAGTTGAGATCCCTTATATGCCCAACCACCTCAATTTTCCTTGGTATGTCGCCTGTATCCAACTGATAAAATGACAATTAATTTTACCCTTGGTTTATGTTTCTATGGCTTAGCATCCTTTGTCACCCCACCCCATTGGTTTAGTTTATCATTTTTGCACCACTCAGGTGGTTGTATGAAAACAGTCTATTGTCAACCTCAGCACACACAGCAGGACTCACATGGTCCTAATGGGGTCCTGATATGATATTCAATAGTCTTTTGTGCCTCAAAAGCTAAATAGAATTGAATAGAATTTTTTATTGGCCAAGTGTGATTGGACACACAAGGAATTTATCTTCAGTGCATAAGCTCTCAGTGTACATAAAAGCTGTAAGTAATAAATCATGATCATAGTCATCGTAAAAATACACTCATCATACATCATAAAATACAACAGTCATAAGATACTAAATAAGCAATCAACATAAATCATACTAGGAAACTAAATAAAACAATATAAATTGTAAGATACAAGGAACAAAGTTATAGTCGTAAGTAGATAAGGAGATAGGTAATAGGAAAGATGAGAAGAATAATATTAACACGGCCTTACTAAATAGTTTGACAGTGTTATGGGAATTAGTTGTTTAACAGAGTGATGGCATGGAGGGAAAACTGTCCTTGTGTCTAGTTGTTTTGGTGTGCAATGTCTTATCATGTCATTTCAAAGGTAGAAATTGAAATAATTTATGTCCAGGATGTGAGGGGTCTGTAGACTAGTCTTTTTGACTAGTCCAGTATACAGGTCCTCAGTGGAAGGCAGGTTGATAGCAATTGTTTTTTCTGCATTTCTAATTATCCATTGAAGTCTATGTCTGTCTTGTTTGGTTACAGTTCCAAATCAGACAGTTATAGAGGTACAAATACAGACTCAATAATTCCTTTGTAGAACTGTATCAACAGCTCCTTGGGCTGACTGAGCTTTCTGAGTTGGCGCAGAAAGAACATTCTTTGTTGTGCTTTTTTGATGACGTTTTTTATGTTAGGTGTCCATTTTAAGTCTTGAGATATTATAGAACCTAGAAACTTGAAGATCTCTACTGTTAATACTGTGTTGTCTAGTATTGTAAGGGATGGTAGTGTTGGAGAGTTTCTCCTAAAATCTACTATCATTTTGATAAATATGCATCAATATGATAAATCTTCAATCAGTTAAACCTACAATACAATGGAAACTAATTGAATAAGAAAAATACAGATGGTGAGAGTCAAGAAGAGATTAAGGAAGTAAGATAAACCATATAGGCAAAAATAGTTGGGTCTGAGAAAGGAAGAGGAAAGTCATAAAATAGATAAATAGTTTTTTTAAAGGAAATGGCTAGCCAGGAAGGTTGAATGGAAAATAGGAAAATAAGCTGAATAAGATAAGAAGAGAGGCACATTGAATTGAAAAGCAGGAAAAGAACTTATTGTTTAAAATGGAGATATAAACATATACTAAGTTTAAAATAACCATTTACATGTCTATGTGAATATGATTTAGTATGTTATCAGGAAATGTGTATAGGCGAACGGAAAGAGTGTAACCTCATACTACCTCAGCCAATGGGGAAAGAGGAGGGCTGTAGCAGCCAGTGATAGGGATGAATAAAAGGAGGAGATATTTTGGGTTAAAAATTTGGAGAGAACCAAGCTTTGATAGCTTCTCTCCCCGCTTATTGCAATAAACGAAACAAAAGGCCTTCACTGTGTCTTGGCTGGTTATTGGTCAGGCGAGCTCGCCTCTGGTCACGAAGGAAAGTAGCTAGAAGCACATAACAATTTCTACAGGTTTGAGTGGGTTTAGTTCAAGATTGTTCCAGTCGCATCACAAGGCTAGTTGTGATGAGACCAATCACTCTTGTATCATCTGCAAACTTCGGTACTTTAACACAGGGATCTTTTTTAAAAATAGGTTTTATTCATTTATAACATAAAATGTGAATATACAAAAGCAAACAGTAAGGGACAGCAGTAGAAAAAGGGAAAACAAACAAAGGGGGGGGACAAAAAGCATTGACTTCTGACTCTCTTTGTTGCAGTAAAATCAGACATAATAATAATAATAATAATAATAATAATAATAATAATAATAATAATAATAATAATAATAATAAAGTTGGAAGAGACCTTGGAGGTCATCTAGTCCAACCCCCTGCTCAGACAGGAAACCCTACACCATTTCGGACAAATGGCTGTCCAGTCTCTTCTTAAAAACTTCCAGTGTTGGAGCATTTACTGCTTCTGGAGGCAAGCTGTTCCACTGATTAATTGTTCTCACTGTCAGGAAGTTTCTCCTTAGTTCTAGGTTGCTTCTCTCCTTGATTAGTTTCCACCCGTTGCTTCTTGTCCTGACTTCAGGCGCTTTGGAAAATAGCTTAATTCCCTCTTCTTTATGGCAGCCCCTGAGATATTGGAATACTGCTATCATGTCCCCCCTTGTCCTTCTCTTCGTTAAACTAGACAAACCCAATTCTAGCAACCGTTCCTTATATGCTTTAGCCTCCAGTCCCCTGATCATCTTTGTTGCTCTTCTCTGTACTCTTTCTAGAGTCTCAAATCTTTTTTACATTGTGGTGACCAAAACTGGATGCAGTATTCCAAGTGTGGCCTTACCAAGGCATTGTAGAGTGGCATTAATACTTCATGTGATTGTTCCAGTCACATCACAAGGCTAGTTGTGATGAGACCAATCACTCTTGTATCATCTGCAAACTTCGGTACTTTATCACAGGGATCTTTTTTTTTAAAAAAATAGGTTTTATTCACTTATAACACAAAATGTGAATATACAAAAGCAAACAGTAAGGGACAACAGTAGAAAAAGGGAAAACAAAAAAAGATGTGAACAAAGGGAGGGGGGGAAACAAAAAGGCATTGACTTCTGACTCTCACTGTTGCAGTAAAATCAGACATTAAAATCAAATCAAAACTGTTTACATTTCTATAGTAGTATGCAAACTAGCCCAGTGGTGGCGAACCTATGGCATGGGTGCCAGAGGCGGCATTCAGAGCCCTCTCTGTGGACACACGCACTGTCTCCCCAGCGCTGCCTCCTCCCATGGCCTTCTCCTCACCAGCAGCCCTCCCGGAGGAGAGTCGACCCTGGACATGGTAGCCGGGCAGCGGGGACAAGACTCCGCCCTTGCGCCCCGTCATGCGCAGATGCTGCTGTGGGGCATGGGGGGGGGCCTGGCCGCCGTGGCACTGCTGGGCTGCCTGGGTGATCTGTGGTGGGGCATGGAGGTGGTGGGTGGCCCAGTGGGCAGGGCGGAGCAGGGACGGGGGTGGAGGGATGGTTTTTGGGCACTCGGTCTCTAAAAGGTTCGCCATCACTGCACTGCCATTTTTGTATCACCAACTCAGCCTCATTGGTAAAACCCAAAATTGTATTATCATTTTTTCCCCCTCAATCGCAAAGTTCGGAAGTGGTTTCCAAGTAGAAACAGAAGTACTTATGTTCTTCTCTTTTATCAGCACAGTCAATTTGGCCATCTCTGTTAATTCTATCATCTTTTCTAACCATTTGTCCATGGTGGGAATGGGGGCACCCTTCCACTTTTTTGCATGGAGCAATCTTGCTGCCATCACCATATATAAAACCAGAGTTCCATTTTTCCCCAGTTCTCTCTCCATTAGACCCGAAAGGAAAGTTTCTGGTTTAATCTTTATGTTCACTTTAAGAATTTTCTGCATAATGTATGAATCCTACTCTAATATTTCTTTGACAACAGAGGGATCTTTTGAGATGCAGTCATTGGTATAGAGAGAGAAGAGAAGTAGAGCCCTGGTGTGTATGTGTGTGTGTGTGTGTGTGTGCTAATTGTACAGGTATATGATGTGATTTTGCCTAGCTTCACCTGCTGCTTCCTATCTGTTAGAAAGCTTATGATCCACTTACAAGTGTGGTGAAGCACAATTAGCTCAGTTAGTTTAGTTAGAAGAATATCTGGAATGTTGGTATTGAATGCCGAGGTAAAGTCTACAAAGAGGACCCTTGCATAGGTCTTTGGAGATTGAAGATGTTGTAGGATGTAGTGCAGAGCCATATTAACAGCATCATTTGCAGAGCCATATTAACAGCATCATTTGCAGAGCCATATTAACAGCATCATCAGTAAGCAAATTGCAAGGGGTCTAACAGCGGATCCGTGATGGTTTTCAGGTGGGTCAGCACTAGTTTTTCAAAAGTTTTCATAACTACAGATGTCAGAGCAAATGGTCTGCAGTCATTTAGTTCCTTGATGGAGAGTTTCTTTGGCACTGGGATGATAGTAGAGCATATGAAGCAAGAAGGAACATAGTACATCTCTAGTGATTTATGAAAGATATGGGTGCTGGTAGGTCAGCACAAGTTTTCAAGCGAGAAGGAGTTGTCTTGTCTGGACCTGGTGCTTTTTCAGGCTTTTGTCTATGAAATAGACCTTGCACATCATTTTCAGTGATCACCAGAGGTGGGGGGCCGAAAGGGATGGGGTCAGGCTTGGCTGTTGTGGGACTTCTCTGCACAGGGAAATGACAAACCAAGAAAGATGCTTCCTTCCACAAGGTCACATGTGGGCAGAGTTGGTTCCTGCATTCTTCTCTGACAGTCTTTGACTATGAGCTAGAGAAGGTCAATGGAATTTTTGATAGAAATTATTTCATCATTCCTAAAATACATTTGTCATTTACAAGACCTGGAGTCAAAGACAACATTTAAAAATGCATACAGCCAAGTATTACGGGAGCCAAAGCCTGCTATGAAATAGAGCAGTGGTTCTCAACCTTTCTAATGCTGCGACCCCATAATACAGTTCCCCATGTTGTGGTGACCCCCAACCACTTATACATCACCGGGTGCTAGGGGTGTGGCCAAAGAAAAGGGGAAAAAATGGCGGACTGTGTTGTTTGGCGACCCCCGTGAAATAGTCGTTCGACCCCAAATGTGGTCCCGACCCACAGGTTGAGAACCACTGAAATAGAGAGTGTGGAATTATAATACTTATATGTAGGATCATTCTGGTAAAAGTAGAGTTGAAGAAGCCATGATAAAATGCACAGTGATAAAAAGAAACTTTTATAGTTCTGGGGAAGGAGTTAATTTTTTTTGTTGCTATTCCTGATTGGCCAGATCTCCGCCAATGGAACTCCTCTAGTTTTGCAGACCTATATCCAAGTCGTAAGATGATGGCTAAGAAAGAATCATTGAAACCATATATGTGTCTTTCAGCCAAATTGTTCAATTTCCAGAGGTCTATTTTCTTTCAGATTCTTTACTATTTAAAGGAAGTAAAATTTAACAACAGTGCTGGAGATGAAGTCTCATTCTCAGAAAATGGCCTTGGTTCTCCTCGTTTTGATCTTCTCAACTGGGTTTTCCTCCCAAATCAATCTTTTGTCCCCACAAAAGTTGGGAGAATAGATCCCAGGGCTCCCCCTGGCCAGGATTTCACCATTAACTCTGATGTCATTGTCTGGGCTACTAAGGTGAGCTGAAAGAAAATGTTGTAAGTTCAAAGACAGATTCATTCTTCCCTGCAGATGTAGAGCATCCCTCTAACTTAAAAAAATGCTCAGTTGAGTCAGAAAATATGGCAGGGATTTGGTGGAAAACCTGCTTTGCATGCAGCACATTTAAGGTCTGATTTGTGTCCATCCACAAATGTTCGGATTAGGAAGAACTACTGCTTCAAACTCAGGATGCAGTTAGAAGAAGATCACGTGAAGTATTAATACCACTCTTCAATGCCTTGGTAAGGCCACACTTGGAATACTGCATCCAGTTTTGGTCACCACGATGTAAAAAAGATGTTGAGACTCTAGAAAGAGTACAGAGAAGAGCAACAAAGATGATTAGGGGACTGGAGGCTAAAACATATAAGGAACGGTTGCGAGAATTGGGTATGTCTAGTTTAACGAAGAGAAGGACAAGGGGGGACATGATAGCAGTATTCCAATATCTCAGGGGCTGCCATAAAGAAGAGGGAATTAAGCTATTTTCCAAAGCACCTGAAGGCAGGACAAGAAGCAACGGGTGAAAACTAATCAAGGAGAGAAGCAACCTAGAACTAAGGAGAAACTTCCTGACAGTGAGAACAATTAATCAGTGGAACAGCCTGCCTCCAGAAGCAGTAAATGCTCCAACACTGGAAGTTTTTAAGAAGAGACTGGACAGCCATTTGTCCGAAATGGTGTAGGGTTTCCTGCCCGAGCAGGGGGTTGGACTAGATGACCTCCAAGGTCCCTTCCAACTTTACTACTATTACTATTACTAAGATGCAGCAATGACATCCTCAGGACTCTTTGTTTTAGAAATGTTATAGCTTAATGTCATAAGTCTTCTTTTGCAGGTCAAGGTCTCAGTTTCAATCTCCAGCATCCACTGGTGAATTGGCAGTGCCACTGGTCTGAATTCCCAGGAGCTGCTCCTGGTTTCTGGTAGAGAGTGTTGAACCATTTCATTTGATAACATTCTGAACATAGGAATAGGAGTGGTGAAAGGAATTAATGAAGCATGTTCATTGGTTAGGTCAACTCAAGTATTTCTCTTTTCTCTTTTAGAAGGTGCCCTCTGCCAGGTGTGGCATGAAGAGGTGCCAGGCAGGAGAAAGGCGAAGAGTTCCAGAGGGCAAACAAGTTTGCTGCTACCAATGTGATGCTTGTCCAGATGGGACTATTTCTAATCATACAGGTAGAGGAGACTTCAAACATAGATCTTCCAGGATCCAGGGATCCAGTCGATACATAAAAATGTTTTTCATTATTTTTATAATTTTTGATAAGATTAGCATGTACTCACTTTTCAGTGGAATCTTTAAGTTTATGTATTTAGACTGTCCTTATCCCACAGGCATACTTCCTGATCCTCAGAGATCAGTCAGAGAAAGAAAAGATCCATTTATGTCTCTTAGATTTAATAATAATAATAATAATAATAATAATAATAATAATAGTAAAGTTGGAAGGGACCTTGGAGGTCATCTAGTCCAACCCCCTGCTCGGGCAGGAAACCCTACACCATTTCGGACAAATGGCTGTCCAGTCTCTTCTTAAAAACTTCTAGTGTTGGAGCATTTACTGCTTCTGGAGGCAAGCTGTTCCACTGATTAATTGTTCTAACTGTCAGGAAGTTTCTCCTTAGTTCTAGATTGCTTCTCTCCTTGATTAGTTTCCACCCATTGCTTCTTATCCTGCCTTCAGGTGCTTTGGAGAATAGCTTAATTCCCTCTTCTTTATGGCAGCCCCTGAGATATTGGAACACTGCTATCATGTCCCCCCTTGACCAGAGAGAAGCAAAAAGTTATAAACTAGCAGATTTGAAGTACAAAAGAGAGAATTAAGGCAGGGATAACCAATAGATAATAGACATGCAAACAAACAGCAGCATTCTCACCTCACTGATCTGTCAGTTTTCTGTGGGTTCCAGTATAAAATGGGGTGGGGGGAAACAAACTGAAAGCCACATTAATCATGGTAGGGTTACCCTGAAATTCTTCTTCTTGTTGTTGTTAATTGCGAAGTCGTGTCCAACCCATCGCGACCCCATGGACAACGTTCCTCCAGGCCTTCCTGTCCTTTACCATCTTCTGGAGTCCATTCAAATTCACACCTACTGCTTCAGTGACTCCATCCAGCCATCTCATTCTCTGTCGTCCCCTTCTTCTATTGCCCTCAATCTTTCCCAGCATTAGGCTCTTCTCCAGTGAATCCTTCCTTCTCGTTAAGTGGCCAAAGTACTTGAGTTTCAACTTCAGGATCTGGCCTTCTAAAGAGCAGTCGGGGTTGATCTCTTCTAGGACTGACCGGTTTGAACGTCTTGCAGTCCAAGGGACTCGCTGGAGTCTTCTCCAGCACCATAGTTCAAAGGCCTCAATTCTTTTGCGCTCAGCCTTTCTTATGGTCCAACTTTCACAGCCATACATTGCAACTGGGAAAACCATGGCCTGGACTATACGCACTTTTGTTGGCAGGGTGATGTCTCTGCTTTTTAGAATGCTGTCTTAGCATTCTTAGATAAGGATTTTATTAGTTTTTCTCTTACATACATGTGTTAAATTTTCAACCAGTGTGATGTCTGGATTCAAAAACGCTAATTCATAATCAATTTCTAATCCTTGGTTCTTTCCTCTAGCCATCTGGTAGTATTCTGTTTCTTCTTTATCTTTCATTGTCATAGTTAATCTGTCCATCTCTGCGCATTCCGATATTTTTTTAATTACCTCTTCCTCTGGTGGTACTGCTTCATTTTTCCAATATTGCGCGAAGATTATTCTTGCTGCTGTTATGACGTGTAAAGCCAAATATAAACTTTGTTTATTAGTCTTTTCTGGCATTATACCTAGTAGAAAAAGTTCAGGTTTAAATTCCACATGTTCTCACAACATTTTTTCTAACCAAACATGTATCTTTTTCCAATAAGCCTTTGCTTTACCACATATCCACCAAATATGATAATACGTGCCTGAGTTATGTTTACATTTCCAACATCTATCTGATATATTTTTAAACATTTTTGCTAATCTTGCTGGTGGCAAGTGCCATCTATAAAACATTTTATATAAATTTTCTTTATACGAAGTTGACACTGTCAATTTATAGTTTCTCTCCCATAATTTTTGCCATTTTTCTAGTTCTATGTTATAACTAAAGTTTTCCACCCACCTTTTTTTTTTTTTTATTAAAAGTTTTATAAATTTTACAAAAAAGAAAAAAGAATACAAAACAAGAGACAACATATGCAAAAAAATAAAACTAAACAATACATATATAAGAAAAAACCCCCATCCCCCACCCCTCCCCCCCCAAAAAAAACCCTCCCTTCCCCCCCCCTGAGCTTCCCAGAGCAGAATATAGGCTTAAGAAATAAAAATAAAAATTAAATTAAGAACTTTATATTTATATATATAAAAAGATTATCTATAATATATATAAAAATAAAACTTATGAAAAAACTATATAATATTTTTGTATACCCAATCTAAATTGTATAAATTTTATCCATTTATCCCAAACAGCAAAAAACTTCTCTTGCGTTTGTTGCTTTAAGAAAGCCGAAATCTTTGCCATTTCCGCCAAATGAGCTACTTTAAGAAACCATTCCTGCAATGTAGGCAAAGATTCCTTCTTCCAATATTGTCCTACTAACAGCCTGGCGGCTGTAATCAAATTTAACATCAATACAACCTCCTTTGTATCACAATCTGTAACAATACCTAACAAAAATAATTGCGGAGTAAATTTTACCCTCCTTCTAAAAATTCTCTGGATATTCCACCATATTTTGATCCAAAATGCTTTTATCTCTCTGCATGACCACCAAATATGATAATAGGAAGCCTCCTTATAACCACATCTCCAACATTTGGGTTGCACGTCAGGGTACATATAAGACATTTTTTGTGGATCAAGGTGCCATCTATAAAACATTTTATAAAAATTCTCCCTTCAGTTCTGTGCTTGTGTAAATTTGACATTTCTCACCCAAATATTTTCCCAGGTGTCGAATGAGACTGGCTCACCAAAATTCTGCGCCCATCTAATCATACAGTCTTTAATTAGTTCCGTTTCTGAATCCAATTCAACTAAAACCGCATAAATTAGGTTTTCCACCCACCTTATCATTGTTTCTTTAACTTGTTCACTTTCCATCACCAAAATTAACAAAAATTATACACTTTCTTAATTAATTTCTCATCAGAAGTTAATATCTTATCAAATATAGTTTATTCGTTATAAAACCCATACAATTTCACGTCTTTTTCATATCTGTTTTGCATCTGTAGATGTGCCCACCATGACAGGTTGATCCCCTGATTTTCCAGTTCTTGTCTCGAACTTAAAGTCCCATCAGTATTTAGAATATCTCTATATGTCCAATTTTTTTCAAAGTCTACCAAGTTTGGATGTAAAAAGGCTTCCATCGTTGATAGCCACCCTGGAATTTTTACATATATTTTAGTTTTATTTTTTTCCCATACTGTTAACAAAGCATTTCTTATTGGAAATACTTACAGTATGAATGTTATTTTTCCCATACCACAAAAAAGCGTGCCACCCCAATTGTAAATCATGTCCCTCCAAATATAACAACCTTTTGTTTCTAAGAGTTATCCTGTAAGGACCCACCCCACTTTGCATCTTAAGAAGACAGAACTCTTGGAATAATTCTTCCAACAGGAATCCTTTATTAAGAGAAAATGGTTGCAGGCATGCTAGACAGGACTTGGGGTCCAAGCTCTCCCATTCAAGGTTTTAAGGGGTTCCCCAGTAGTCCCACCCAATCAACCCCCCTTCCAGTGATAGTTTCAAGTATCACAATTCCATCCCCTTTCTTCTTCCGTCTGGATGGAGACTTCAGATAACTACATGAAAGGCAATTACTCTTCTTTGATATGTTAACGCTTAGAGGCCACAATAAACACACATTCAGTCCTTTGAAGTGTGCTGAAGGAAGTGAGGGCCATAAAGCCCCTTTGCTCTCCCCCTTTTCTCCCTCTTATGGCAGAATCCAGAGAAGGCAGAATTGGGAGTTTCTATGTTTGATAATTAAAGATGAAATCTAATTGGATTCTGACATCCGGCCCCTCTTAACAATAAGAGAGATCCACC
Source organism: Crotalus tigris (assembly GCF_016545835.1). Lineage (NCBI taxonomy): Eukaryota > Metazoa > Chordata > Lepidosauria > Squamata > Viperidae > Crotalus > Crotalus tigris. The sequence goes on from NW_024097696.1 coordinate 285,082, forward strand.
TGAAAGAAAACACAAGTAAAAAATTTAGTTAGGCTTGTTAGGATACTCTGTGTGAAACTTCTTCAATAGCTTCGGGGCTCTGACCTGACGTTTATGGACCCACTCATTTTGTGAGGCAGGGAGGTGTTTCCAGGCAACTAGGTACTGAGTTGTTCCATGATATCTCCTAGAGTCAAGGATCTCTTTTATTTCGAAGTGTTGTTCCCCCTCCACCATGATGGGAGGTGGTGGGGGGGGGGATTTTTGGCCGTAGAGGTGACTGATGCTCTCTTTTCAGCAAGCTGCAATGAAAAATTGGGTGTATTTGCCTGAGGTTTTTGGGTAATTCTAATTCTACTGTTACTGGATTTATGATCCTTTTAATTGGAAAAGGTCCTATATATTTTGGTCCAAGTTTTTTACAGGGCTGTAGGGACTTTAGGTATTTTGTAGATAAGTACACCATTTCTCCTATAATGAATGGTGTAGGCTCAACCCTTTTTTTATCGGCTTGTGCTTTGTATGCCCGCCTAGCTTCATCTAGTGATTTTCTGACTATTGGCCAGGTGTTTTGTAGGTTTTCCATCCATTCTTTCAGTGAAGGGATCGTTGGTTCTTTTGGGGTTAACTCTGGCATAGGGTTGAAACTTTGGCCGTTGGCTATTTGAAAAGGAGTGTAGCCTGTGCTGGAGTGGACTGCATTATTGTAGGCAACTTCTGCAAAAGGAAGTAAGTCCGTCCAATCACTCTGTTGGAAATTTAAAAAACATCTCAAATATTGCTCAAGTACCGACTGGCAGCGTTCCGCTTGTCCATCTCCTTGAGGGTGGTGGCTAGATGTCAATCCCTGAGTGGTCCCTAAGAGGGATAAAAATTCCTTCCAAAATGCAGACGTAAATTGCACTCCCCTATCAGAGATGATGCGTTGGGGTGCCCCGTGCAATCTGTAAATGTGCTGGATAAAAAGTTTTGCTAAGGCCTTTGCAGTGTGAATTTTTTGGCAAGGGATAAAGTGCACCTGTTTGGAAAATAGGTCCGTGACTGTCCAGATAACAGTATTCCCATTGCTTTCAGGCAATTCCACTATAAAATCCATGGCTATTTCCCTCCAGGGGGCGGAGGGACTTGCCACTGGTTGTAACAGCCCTGGCGATTTCCCTTGCAACCTCTTTGCTGATGCACAGGTTGGGCAGCTGGCAACATAACTTTCTATGTCCTTTTTTATTGATGGCCACCAAAATTGCCGTTTAATTAAGTGTAAAGTTTTTACAAATCCAAAATGCCCTGCTGATTTTGTGTCATGGCAAAGTTGCATGAAAGATAGTCTTTGAGTTGTTGGTATATATAACTTTTCCCCTACCCAAGGCAATCCGTCTCTCATTGTGCACACATGTTTGTTTTTCTGGAACCAATCATCTGTTTCCAAACTTTTTCTGAATTCAATCCCAGTTTGGCTTTCCAGTTGTGGTTTTATTTTGGCTTGGGTTCTTGTGGTTACTGGCGCTGCCAGTTGTGACTCTGCCATTATTGTTCTAGAGTCTGTGGTTCGTGCGCTGTTATATTGGGGCATGCGAGATAGTGCATCTGCCAGGAAGTTCTTTCTTCCTGGTAAATGTTTGAGCTTAAATTGGAATTGGTGAAAATGCTGGGACCATCGGGCTTGTTTGGGATTGAGTTTCCTGGAAGTTTTCAGGGCTTCTAAATTTTTGTGATCAGTCCATACCTGGAAGGGGATTTTGTTGCCTTCCAGGAATTGTCGCCACGTGAGTAATGCCCAACGTATCCCATAAGCCTCCTTCTCCCATACGGGCCAGCGCTGTTCTGTTTCCGTGAGTTTCTTAGATGTATATGCACAGGGTTGCAATACTGCATCATCATTTTCTTGTAATAGCACAGCCCCCACTGCCACCTCACTTGCATCTGCCTGTATTATGAAGGGTTTGTCCATGTCTGGGTGCCTTAGTACTGGTTCGGCAGAAAAAAGTCTCTTTAGTCTCTCAAACGCTGCTTGGCACTCCATTGTCCATTTTAGTGGCTGGCTAGGTTTTACTGAGGGTGTTCCCTTCGTTTTTAGTAAGTTAGTGAGGGGCAAGGCTATCTGTGCAAATGAGGGGATGAATTGGCGGTAAAAATTTGCAAAGCCCAGGAAACTTTGTAGTTGCTTTCTTGTGCGGGGTGGTGCCCATTCTAATACTGCTCTGACCTTCTCTGGGTCCATTTCAATGCCCTGTGGGGATATTCGATAGCCTAGGTAGTCTATCCTTTCCTGGTGGAATTCGCATTTTGAGAGTTTGGCATATAGGTGAGCGGCTCGCAGCTTCTTTAAAACCGCTCTGACAAGTTTGACGTGTTCTTCTTTTGTTTCGGTAAAGATAAGAATGTCGTCCAAGTAAACAAGGACCCCCTTAAACATGTGCTCCCTTAGAACGTCATTGATTAATTGCATAAAGACTGCAGGGCCCCCTTGTAATCCAAATGGCAAGACTTTGAATTGATAGCACCCCATGGGGCAGTTAAATGCAGTCTTCCATTCGTCCCCTTCCTTGATTCTCACTCGATAGTAAGCTTCCCTTAAGTCTAGTTTAGAAAATTTTGTCCCTTTCGATAGGTGTGACAGCATGTCTTTCATGAGGGGCAGCGGGTATAGGTTGCTTTCACTGATTGTATTCAGGGCCCTATAATCCACGCATAAACGTAAAGAGCCATCCTTCTTCTCTCTAAAAAGGACCCGGGCAGCCACTTTAGGCTTGGCTGGCTCAATGAAACCTCTCTCCAGGTTTTTTTTTATAAATCTTTCCATTTCCTCCTTCTCCTTTGGGCTCATGGAGTATAATCTGGGCTTCGGGAGTTTTGCCCCAGGCTTGAATTCAATGGTACAGTCTGTGGGTCGGTGAGGGGGGAGCTCATTCGCCCTCTCCTCACTGAAAACTTCAGCAAGGTCTCTGTATTCCTCTGGTATTTCTGTTAGTCTCTTTTCCTCTCCCATGAATGCTTTTTCTATTCTTGATTCTGGTAGCCTCCCTTGGGGTTTTAAGTCCATAGGGTCCCCCTTCGGGAATTTGATTTCTGTCGTCCTCCAATTTACCCAGGGGTTCCATTTTTTCAACCATTCCATCCCTAGAATCATTGGGCATTCCATACCTGGGGTCACCAAAAACGTTAAGTCCTCTTCATGGTTGCCCAGGGAGAGATGTATTGGCAAAGTGGCTAGGGTAGCTGGCACCCCCCCTGCTATGGATCCATCTAGCTGGCCAAATTAGATTGGTTGTTCCAGTCTCCTGGATGGGATGCCCAGATTCCCCACTAGTGTTGGGCTAATGAGGCAGCGG